>NC_092722.1:144969535-144972035 GCF_047496885.1 Scyliorhinus torazame | reverse complement strand
TGTGCAGGGCTTGCTGACAGCTGGTACCCACAACAGGCCTGATCAATGGATAACCAATACAGGTATCAGACATGGAAGAAACTGTTTTACAGTGACAAAAGATGTGACAGGGCAAGGAAGGTGAAAGAAACAATGCCCCTACGTGAATGTTACCTTTGAGAGTCAGGCAAAATGTAGCTACCAGAACATAAAATGTTACTCCTCATGAAACACTACCACACTCATTTTAATTTGGTGTGTATGTTCAGTTTTTGTAAATTCAGCAATCAACCCATGGTCTGATTGCTTTTGCTGTTTGGAGAGAATGAACATTATAGAAACCACTGAAACTATAATAATAAATACAATATAAAGCTCTGTTACTCCTCTTCCAGCACAAAGAATGCATTGAAACAAGGTGGTAATGTCTCGGATTTAGTTACTATATTTGCTCATCTCTATCATTTGCCGTTTACTTCACAGGAAACTTCAAAATGTGTTTGACTTTGCATCTGTTGCTGAGAGGTGGCTTTAATGTGTAAATAGTACACTACTGCCAGTAACAGGGTGACATTTGAATAAACACAATGGTCCTTAAAAAAACACTTCAGATATATTGCCCAGAAAATGCACTCTCAGTATGGGACCTTTGAGAGCTGCAGGCTGGTGGGAGCTTGCCAAATAAAAAAGTGGGTAAGCTGTGGAAAGCAGGGAACTGGACAATTTAGTGGCCAGAAGTGGGATTTTGGTAATATGCCAAGTACTGCTCAAGTAGAATTCAATCCAATTCTTTGCACAAATGCCCTATCAGAGAAAACATAAATTGTGAAAGGTCACTGGAGAGTAATGATTTCATAAACCTGAAATTGAATGTAAGCCTTTGTGCTGAAATGATCATTTATATCTGAGACTAGCAAATGTATTACACGACCTGGAACTAGGTTCAAATGTATTCAGCATTCAGGTTTTTCTGCATCCGTTCAAAGCGTGTTTACGATTGGCCGCCAGTGTCTGTGTTTAGTTACTGGCTTCAGTCTGCTGAAAACGACACATTGACTCCTAGTAATTTGCGATAATTTCTATAATTGAGCAAAAGAAGTTTCTAAAATGAGGGTGGGTCAACAAAACTTGTGGGTAGAAGAGGTCAGCGCAAACTTCTAACAGAACTTTATTCATGGCATGCTGTGGATATATGCTTCAAGCAAAACAAACATTAATTTGCTCAAGTTCCTTTTGTTAAAAGACAGCATTTAAGTGAAATGCTTGCTTTCCTTTCAAAACAGAACATTTTACCACTAGAAAGGATCACTTCTCAACATAAAACGTAATTTTATAAGATGGATTTAACTGCAATCTTGTTTCAATTACTGGTGCGACAATTATAATTTGCAGTAATAAATTAATTGTGACCAGTGCTTCAATTCATTTAATTTTAAAAAACCTATCATGGTAACTTTTTAAAGTCTCAGTACTTATTATGCCTTCTTTTAATATAATTTAGTGTGATTTGGGGTGCAGATATTACTTTGTACAAAGGTTTGATTATGCACTGTGGTATCAGATTACTTCAGTGCTTCTGATTTAACCCCAGGAGAGTGCAATGTTCATGTTGACAAAAAAGCTGGAATCAATCAGAAACAGCATGGCACAATCTGGACAAAAAGGAGGTGTCCAATAGTTATGTAATTATTTGTGAATAAATAATCAGCCCCTACTCAGATATCTGAATTTAAAAATCACCTCATATTATTAGTTTGACCAATTTACAGTTGAATATGGTAAAAATATAGTTAATTTAATTTTAAACATAAGGCAATTTATATTATATTTTACAGTCTATATGCTAATTTACTATTAAATGGCAATTACACAAAATGTGATTGTTAATTCTGGCACTAAGTGCTCGTTGCTTGAAATTGTTAGTTCTCTCTCATTTTTGACCTTCTTACAAGAGGGGTGAGGTGTACAGGGAATAAGAAGGACTTGTGCAGTAGAACCGGACATGTCATTTGTGACTCATTCTTTTAATTCACCGTGCTAATCAACTGAACTGCTACTGTCTCCCATGGTAATTGTATCTTTATAATGACTGCAAGGGGCAGGGAAAAAAACTGCATAGATATAGTGGGATATGTTTGTTCTGTCCCTGATGTGAATCAGCACAATCCTCTTAGTATGTGTGACTAATGGTGTCCTCCACAAGCTATTCCCTGAGATTTGGCACTTTAATAGGGCTGTAGATAAGCTGTTAATGTCTTTAAGTTATACTTTCCACAAGCTGTATGCCCTATACTATGCTCCTGCTTCATTATCCTGCAGCCTTATTGCCCTGCATCCCTCCTCATGCTGAGAAGGTTAAATGCTGGAGTGGCTAGTCAGGCTGCAAGCTTGGTGGGACTCTTGATAGAAACCAGCTGCCCTGGAGAATCAGTCCCTCCTCCCTTGGATTCACATCATTTTCATATTGTGAAATACAGTTCGACTTAAGCCTGGCTTTCAATGGGAAAAGCAATTTTCAACG
>NC_092722.1:144937035-144964535 GCF_047496885.1 Scyliorhinus torazame | reverse complement strand
ATAATGAGGTGTTAGCAAAGAGAAGCTGCATTCAGACACATATCTGCAGCTTTCACGGAGGACTTTCTGATAAAAAAATGTGTTGCTAATTCAAAGCATACTGTCTTCTTCAAGCAGAAACTATTCAGTCTGTGGAGGTATGGAATTACATTTTATAACTGAAAATCCTGCTTTAAATTGGGCCGTTCATGTGGGGTTTTTTTTTTCATCCCACCCAGAAAGCAGTTTAAGGGTGAATTTTAGTGGTTCTTTCAGTTGATGGACTATTGGTCTGAAAGTTAACAGGGTGGAGTTAAATTAAAATTGCAAGAAACCCCGATTTCCAAGTGGTTAAAATTATGTAAAAAGATGTGCAACTGCAATTTCCAAGTCAGGATGTTAAAAGATGTTAAAATTCACACTACCCAGGGCAGCACGGTGGTGCAGTGAGTAGCACTGCTGCCTCACGGCACCGAGGTCCCAGGTTCGATCCCAGCTCTGGGTCACTGTTCGTGTGGAGTTTTCACATTCTCCCCGTGTTTGCGTGGGTTTCGCCCCCACAACCCAAAGATGTGCAGGGTAGGTGGATTGGCCATACTAAATTGCCCCTTAATTGGAAAAAATGAATTGGGTACACTAAATTTTAAAGAAAAAAAAAAAAATTCACACTACCCGATGATCTAAGGTAACGGTGGTACTTTGGCTTTATTTTTGGGGCACTCAGCTATCTGCTTTCTTACGTTCTACAATAGTTTAAGTTTTCACTTTATGACTGCTGCTCCTTGTGATGGTTTCATTAGAAGACTTGGTATCAGAATAGCAAGCATGGATGCTTTAACCCATAATGTGACTGGTTCCATCCCTAGGGAAGAATGGGTCTGGGTATAGGATTCAGCCTTTTTAATTGAGGGCCTCATTAGTGTTTGGTTGCTAGGCAAAACACACATCTATTTCAATGGATACAAAGCAGATAAACAACATATCACAAGCCGGAATGACTTTCAAAAATCATTTGTATATAAAGGAGAACACTCTGAAGAAGTATTAGTAATAGATAGAAAAAATTAACTTGAGTGAACTATTGCGGCGACTGTTTTAAATGAGGGTTCATTTTGATGTATAAACAAATACATCAGGGCAGCATGGTGGTGCAGTGGTTAGCACTGTTGCATCACGGCGCCAAGGACCGGAATTCGATCTCAGGCCCGGTTCATTGTCCGTGTAGAGTTTTCACATTCTCCCCGTGACTGCATGGCTCTAACCCCCACAACCCAAAATGATGTGCAGGGTAGGTGAAATAGCCATGCTAAATTGCCTCTTAATTGGAAAAAATAGGGAATTGGGTTCTCTAAAAAAAAAATTTTTTTAACTAATACATCAGTTTGCAATTTTTAAAAACTCCGTCCCTTCGACCAACTTTTCCTGGCCCTGACTCCCCCTTGACAATGACTCAAGCTAGAGGTGGCGTTCCCTCAGTTGTCAGCGGCTGTCTGATATTTCACACAGGTGACCATGGTGTGAGCTCAGAAGTGAATGTTAACAGGTTATGTGACCAGTGGGGGCATTATACGCATATGTGCTTTCCAGCAGAGGTTACTGGAAAGAAAACAACAGCAGGCTCTACCTACTGAAGGGTCGAAACGGCAGGTCTACCTTCCATGCTCAGAGATGTTGCGCATGAACACATTGTCTGAGGCAGCAGGGCTCAACAATTCATTTTTACCTTTTCCTAGTCTGGCAACAGTTAAACCAATTGAGGTGTCCACCCTGCCTGCCCTGCTGAGGTCAGCTAAATCAATACAGACCAATGCAACCGGTGACCTTTTGAGTCTGCAGAACAATGTGGGGCATTTACCTCCTGACCTCCCATGATTTTCTATATTAGGCTTTGGTTGATATCAAATGAAATATCACACATCATTATCTCTAATATTTCATTTTTGCAATTTTAGCTGGAAAACCTATTTACTAAAATCAAATATCTTTCGTGGGTTTTGAATGAATATAACATTTGGGGAGGGATTTACCGGCTGTTCATGCCGGCGGGAAATTCCAGTCCCACGCCGGCGCGGGGTGCAGTCAACGGGAAATCCAGTTGACAATGGCGGGATCAGAAGATCCCACTGATGGGCCGCCTTCGCCACCAAAAAACATGCGGTGGGTTGGTCGGTAAGTCCCGCCCTTGGTGTTGTATGACAAGACATTATCCACTTTTACTTTACACTTAAAATAAGAAATTGAGACACGGGACTTTTAAAATTTGCAATATTTTCCTCTCCGCAAAAACCATGAATCCTATGAAATGAGACGAATAAGCTCCCCCCTTGCACCCAATCTAAATGAAGTCCTGTTACTTTGCTGTTTCCATCAAATGGAACTGGAATGGGCAGAGATTCAGTTTTAGTCCATTTCATTTCAGATTTCGGCAACACTGGTTTACGGTCACTTTCTCCCTAGTTTTCTTTGCGCTCTACCATCCCTTTGCAGGCGCTCAGTCAGTCACGTATAATCAGTTGGGAGAAAAATATTTTCTGTGCTTTTTTTTTTCCCTTCCCTCTTATGCAAACCCCACAGTTTTCATCTGCAACAGCGGGGTCCAGCAACGGGAAACGGACCTCACAGTAAATTCTTTACAATTTGATCATGTTTTCTTTTTCTTTTTTTTTTAACCATCACTGTAACTTACAAGTCCAACCTGCCTGTGGAGTTCTGTGCTACTGACCACAGAGCGATGGTCGCCAAAAAAAAACAAAAGCAATGGCAAAAGCTGCTGGCAAAATAAAATAAAGTGATCTATTCCAAAGAAACTGCAGATGATGTGTTTTTTTTGCTGGAAAGTAGACGGTGCCGGAAATGAAATTCGGGGAGACAGGGAAGTAGAACAGACTCAAGAGAAAGTAAAATGGTAGTGTTGACTAACTTGCTTGGAAATACTTTTGACCAATGATGTGTAAAATGCATTTGAATGGGAACGTAACTTGAAGATTGTATTACTGAAAGAATAGAAACGTAAGATGTAATGAAAAAAAAGGCTTCTACAAATCATAAGGCACAATGTAAAATGTGTATGCCTACCATATTCCAGATAAGAAGGGGCCGTACCTTCTGAAGGGTCAAGGCGGCGAGCCCGCCTTCCATGCTTGGAGTTGTTGTGTACAAACATGTTGTCTGAGACAGCCAGTACATGGCCATCAACATTAACTGTTGTCGATATAACAACCTGGGAATAAAAGGATACACTGGTTAGGAGATAGTTACAGTATTGTGCAAAAAAAAAAGTCGACAAAGTGCTGACACCTTAATGAGCTGAAAAGAAATACAAGGGCCTTATTTTACAGTTAAATTAAACTGTCTTTGCTGAGAGTGTGGAGTGGTGCCAGAATAAGATGCTCCTTTCAAGAACAGTTTATGTAGTCGCTATAAATACCTGTCATTCATGCAGCCTGCGTAAAAGCTTTCTCTTATAATTGTGTCTCTTAAAAACCCGCCGCACTAATTACAATTTAATCTGCCTATTATGTTAACAAATGAATGCAATTCATGGGAATATTCTACTCACCATTATCAGGCCCTAAAACACCCCTCAAGCTACTCATTTAAATAGTTGCTGTTTTCATTGATCTATTGATATATTGATTAACTAGTTTATCTAATTAGAATTACCTCACTTGAGAATGGGTTCACATGAAAGGAGGTAAGGATTCTGAAATTACCACAAACTCTTTAATAAATCAGTAGGATTTCCTGCTTTCTCTTGGTAAATTATCCTAGGTCAATTTTCCACTTGCATTTAATCACTAATAATGAACTTTTTTGCATCTGAAAGAAAGGGTTGAATATGAATAGTGAAAGTGTTTTCAATCAGTGTAAAATAAGCTCCTCTCAAGTTCATTTTGATGGTGATTGACCCTGGTATGTCAATGGAATTTCACTCTTTTGAGTGAAAGAGTTTCATTCTGCATCCAGGTTCAGGGCTTGAACTGATGATGGATAGAGACTTCTCTTCCAGCTGCTTCTCAAGAGTAAGTAGAAGAGAAAGCATACAAAGTGCACAACCCTGCTTTAAATGTTAAAATGTGCTTGGGTAAAAATTATCTCAGAAGTCCTATCACTTACTTTATAGTTCACCATGAAATAAAAAGTAACAGTTTTCTATAATTACTGTTTGCCTGTAGAACCGGCCTCAATGTAACCTCTACATTAGTTGACATTCTAAAAGCATAATGTGGAGAGTTGTGCAACCACACTAACATGCCTTTTTAAAAACAAATTCAACGTTTCAATTGCCTTCCGAACCACGGAATTGCCAAATGTTCTGGACATAGCCACCTAAACGTGACAAGCTCCAAATCTTGAATCACAGCTCTCGGGTAACAAAGCATGGACCTTCTGTGAGCGTCAAACATTCTAACCTGGGGCTGGGGTGGCGTAAGCTCTGGAATGTTCTGATTTTGAAAAGTAAATAATGCTGCCATTATTGGATGGAGCTGCCACTGACAGAAGTTATGTAAATTGATTACACAAACACTTATCTATTGGCAGGTTTCAAAAAAACCTTCATCATTGATGGAACTAGTTCTGATATAAAACAGCCCCTCTCTCGAGTCTTACCAAGCGGTTGGGTGGGCTTCCTTCATTGGTTTAGCTGAATGATATTTTGATGGATTATCAGATAATGGAACAATATATAGTAATAACATTACCCTAAAATGATATTAATTGTGCCAATAAAAGATCCTTGTATATAACTACTACACAAAGATTGCCTGTATATTCAAAGTATTTTTTCTAAATTGTATATTCATTTGAAATAATTATGTTCAGTGAAAATAAAATGTTTGGCATCTTGATAATATTTCATATCTTATAGCATTAAAAAGTGATTGTTTCCAGGATTTGAGAGCCACACTAGAGAGTCAAATCACAGCCATCTTTGATTTTTCACCTTATGTAGGTCATTTACCGAGGGAAAAGTGTACAGTTCAGCAGAAAACCCCGAATACGATGGTCCTTCCGAGCTCCTCAAGAAAGGTGCTCAGGCAGTGAAATCAGCAAAATGATTGTCTAGGCTCTGACACCCAGTTAAGTCCAGTTAAACCTTCAGAGAAGCAGGGCGATTAGCTGAAGAGACCCAGGAAAGTTCTTCTAGTGACTAGTGTCTCCACTGTCGACCACAAGATCACTGGTGACTGATGCTTCTTTTAGTCGTCAGTGAGACAAAGAGGACATTTCCACTCATTCTAGGTTTGACCTTCTGCTCCACATCAATGGATCAATATCACCAAAGCCATGTATCTGAGAAGCATGAAAAATGGAAACTGTTGCCTTTTTGCAGTGAGATTTTTTTTATCCTGTTATAAAATTGTTCTGCTCAATAATTTGGGTTCATGTAATTACTTATTCTTCAAATTGACTACAATGTGTCTCCTTGTATAGTTACCACAGCTTTCTTTCTTCAAAACCATAATCAGATAGCGTGATTCATATCTTACTGGTGCTAATTCCAAACATATCCTGGACTCCCACCATATTTAGTGGCTTATTCACAATGCAGTTAAAACCTCTTACTCTGGAATCTATTTCCATTTTCACTTTGACTTGTTAACCATGTTGCTTTTTTGCAGATATATTGTATTAGTCTGCAAGTAAGCTATTGGTGTAAACCAAATGAAAAATATTTATTAGAACATCACATTTAATCAATAATTGCCTCTTCCTGTAAGAAATGTTGAAATTTATGTTCGGTACCATCTGTTGCCTTATTGTGTAACTACCTCATGGTACAGCGAGAAAACACCACCAACCTGTTAAATGAACAAATAAGTTAAAAATGTATAGGAAAAACACTGCTGCAGTAATATTCCCCATGAAGTCCCAACTGACTGGAAGACAATCTATGCACCACTTTGTTTACAAAATTAAATTCTTCAAAGTGGGATCACTTGAGCTTAAATAAAAACAGCGCTGTCCAAGATTGAGCACTTGGGGATAAAATCAAATTTCAATAAAGTCCTTTTTTCTCATTTTTAAAGTATTTTTGTTCTCGTGCCCTTCATTGAAAAATATGTTTTTCTCGTAAACTTATGTGTTTTTATTTGTCTGTTACAGATCTAATATACAGAACAATTAAAGTTATGCTTTTGCATTAAACAGAGATCAATGTTAATGGTATTTGACAAATGAATTGGGAATTGATTGAACCAAATGCCAATAATTTGAAGAGTTCAATATTCAATATTGCTTTTAAAATAAACACTTTTCACAAAGAAATTAGACTGTGTATTTTAAATTGAACATGCCTTATTATTAAAGCATTTCACGTGATGGTCTCATGCTAAATATTTTTGTTATTATTTCATAACAGACAAATTGCTTCAAACCCTTTAACAAAGGCATAGCAGGTTCATGCATAAACATACCCTGCTACAGAGTTATAGGAAGTCGGTATGTGAGTGTGATTTCCAATCAGTGTTTCTGGCCTCTGCTGGGTTGTTGGCAAGGTGCTAAGTGTAGGTAAGGAAAACTGGCATGTGTATAAACCCTGGCCACTCTCCTGTACCTTCTTATAGCACACAGTCATTGCCAGAACCTGCAAATGGGTCACTTGTCCAATATCTCAGTCAGGAAATAGTGTATGGCATTGGGGAGTCTAAAGAGGGGAGAAAATTAATAAATAAATGTCTGCAGAAAATTAGTGCATTGTCTCTTTTATACCAACCTATATGTGACTAAAGTGGGTAACCTCTGAAAACTGGTGTGGGGATCACAATGGGTGATGTGGGATTAATCTGCACCCATTGTTTGCAAAGCAGGCAGTGTGCCAGCTTCGTACACACTGCTCATTTGAATAATCTCTGTGCTTAGTCAGAGCAAATCCCTCAAAGGCTGGACGCATCAGCGGGGGGGCCAACCTTGCAAGTGACGAACACCATTTAACGCTAACTTATAGTGGGTAAACCTGGCCTGCATCACTTAAAGCTACCTCTTAAAAAGGGCACATTGTAACTGCAGCAGGGAGCTGTATTTGAAGAGAATCTGGCCTTGGAAAGAGTGAGCAATGACACAACAGGGAAGGAAGCAAGTTTTGACATTTCCAGGTCGTACTTTGGAAGTTTAGATAAAAGTGAAAAGATAGTGAAATGTCCTGTATTCCAAGATGGCAGTATCCTCGTGCCTAATGTCCTTCTCGCATCCAATTTCCCCCTCGTCCCCAAACCCCTCCCCATTTATACGGTTCAGATGGTGTAAGCATTCACATTTTGTGTGCATATCCACCAATATTCTTCTGTAGGCTGCCCCCATCGAAGTCTGACAACAAAATAGCACCTTTAACATATTAACATTTACCAAGGTGCTTCAGCAGAGCGATAAAAAGCAACATTTGACACTGAACCACATAAAGTGAGATCGTCCACCCTGCACCACAACCCTTGCCCCAGTGCCTTTTTACTTTTGGGTACAAACTGACCAGGCAGTGAAGGGACAGCAATATGAAAGTGATGATTGAGATACAGTGCTTGATTTCATACTCACAGCCACCAGCTCGGATACTGACACTGCGTGTATTTTAGAGTGCGGAGACTGCATCTGCACCTTATGGAACACCAGTAAACAGCAGCTAAGGCGGGGCAGGTCAGGCACCAGCTTGCCAGACAAGAAAGTCACACAAGGGTTCTACAATGGAGGACTCAGATGAGTGTTTTCAAATCTCTCCTAGGTCTTGCCCCTCCCCATCTCTGTAATCCCCTCCAGCCCCACCCTACAACCCTCTGAAATATGGGTGCTCCCCTAATTCTGACCTCTTGTGCATCTCCGATTTTAATTCCTCAACTATTGGTGACCATGTCTTCAGCTGCCAAGGCCCTGAGCTCTGGGATTTCCCCCATAAGCGTCTCCATGTCTCTTTGCTCCTTTAAGACACTTTTAAAAATCTTATTGACCAAGCTATGGCCATCTGTCCTAATATCACCTTATGCGGCTCGCTTTCAAACTTTGCTTTTTAATGGTTCTATGAAGCACCTTGAGATTTTTTAACACATTAATGGTGCTCCAAGTTGGACTTTGATGGGGCAGCCTACAAAATAATGCTGATGGATATGGACCAGGAAACACTTAGTCCAAAGGGAAGTCTGCTAGATAGCTTGTGATCAATGTCATGGAACCTGTAGGAGTATAGCACTAACTTGGCATGGGGCTTTGCACAGAACTTGAATTCCATCCTTTCCAGCATGGTGACCAACTCTGTTAGCACATATTTGGGCCCAATCATGATTCAGTGGCTGGTAGTCAATGTTGAAGCTTTCATTGCCAGTATAAGCCACCTAACTTCTGAGTTGTACAATAGAAGAGAAAACTGCTATTGCCACGGCTGTAAATTATAATGTGGATTACAAAGGGACTTGCAGAGTGTCACAGCATGCAATCTGCCGCAACAGGTTATTAGGATTGATAAGGCACTGCCCCTGGGAGAATAGCATCGGCTCTCTGGATCAAAAACATGCTGTCCTCTCTCAGGATGATGATATTCACCCTTGCACCTCTGTCCCTTTACCAGTGTCATTGCTATTGCCTGGCAGCCTGCAAGTCACTCCATGCTGTGTTGGTGCAGTCCTTAGCCAAGCCTTACAGGGCCAGAACCACTCAAGATTAACCTCCAAGTCCATTTGCACTCTCCCTCACTGGACGTCACCAGCATTCATCCAGCCACGCTGCACCACTGGGGTAGCACTGCTAAGCAGCATTAGGACAGGCAACATGAAAAATAGGCCTTACCGGAATTTGCAGAGTGATTAGCTGACTTTTGTATACAACATAGCATCTCTTCATTTATAAATTTGATTTGGAATGTTTCGTTTGTGTTGACTTTTACTTTTGGTGTTAAGCAGGCACTGTGATGGTCAGAGTCAAAGATCAAAGAACAATACAGCACAGGAACAGGCCCTTCGGCCCTCCAAGCCTATAACAGTCATGATACTAACCTTGGCCAAAACCCTAAGCACTTCCTTGTGCCGTATCCCTCTCTACCCATCCTATCCATTATTTGAATGCCGTTAATGTATCTGCTTCCACAAACTCTCCTGGTGTCCCATTCCAGGCACTCACCACCCTCTGTATAAAAAAATTGCCTCACACATCTCTCAACTTTGCCCCATGGTCCTTAAACCTATGCCCCTTGGTGACTGACCCCTCCACCCTTAGAAAGAGTGCCTGCCCATCCACTCAGAAGCAAGGCAAGATGTAGGACTATTGCTCCACAGGCAATTGTGGTTAAAGTTACTGGTATTGCACTGGGATGAGTTGCTCATGTGCAGCCTGACCAGAAAGGAACTATTTAGATTGTTTCCCCCCCTCTTCCTCCTCTACTTATCTTTTGCCCCCTTCTTGAGCCCCTCAGCTCGTTGTGCTGCAGGCAGCAGACCACTGCAAATCTAGACTTTGCATTCTGTCAAGTACTATGTGGGTGCTTCAAAGTGGTCCAGGAGGCAGAAGAGTTGTTTCAGCATGCTGATGGTCTATTCTACCACTTTCAATATCTCTCTTCTTCAAGGGCAGCATGTTGGCACAAGGGGTTAGCCCTGCAGCCTCACGGCGCCGAGGTCCCAGGTTCGATCCCGGCTCTGGGTCACTGTCCGTGTGGAGTTTACACATTCTCCCTGTGTTTGTGTGGGTTTCGCCCCCACAACCCAAAAATGTGCAGGCGAGGTGGATTGGCCATGCTAAATTGCCCCAAAATTTGAAAAAATGAATTGGATACTCTAAATTTATAAGTTAAAAAATATATATCTCTCTTCTTCTTAGAAATCCTTTGGGATTGAGGACGGCTTGCTTCCACTTTGATTCAATAGGTTGCGAAATGGTTGGCAGGTTCAGACTGTGATCTGCAGACTCTTCACATGTAGGGAAGGTGACGCTTGAAGGGTTGGGCAAGTGACGTGTTTGGTGATTTGTGCACTCCGTCTGACTTCACCTCCACACATTCCCTGAGAAAGTCTCTCAATGTGTTTAATGCCTTCCCAAATGAACCTCCTCTATCTTGGTCGGTCACAAGCCAGGATCTCCCATGAGTTGGCAACAATATTTGGCCCCCAGGGGTGCTTTGAGGATATCCCTTAAACATTCCTGCTGTCCTCCTGGGAGTCTCCAGCCTGCCTGGGTTCTGAGTACAGCAATTGCTTCAGGAGTCTGATGTTGGCCAAATGAACTTGTTTGAGGGATTGATGCTAGGTACGTTGTATTGGGAAAGGTTGCTACTTTTGACCTACCTTTCTTGCCAACGGATCTGGATTTGGATCATTGTATTTATGCTGGAGATGTGTGACTGGGTTGCACACTGGAGGCATGAGCCATGCTTCCAACAGATAGTCCTTGCTGCCCAATAGCCAGCCTTCAGTTTACTGGGGTTGCTCAAATTCAGCTGGCGCAATGAACTGCTGAAAAGTCAAGGCATCATGAAAGCTGCCAGGATATTCTGCAGTGACCTGCATGATTTACTGCCTGTGGTCACACGCCAGTTGGACATTGAGGGAATGGAATCAATTCTTTTCGGTTCTGGTATGGGGAGGAGTTTACATGCAGTGCCTTACAAAGCAATGTGTGTGCAGCCAATGTCATGCTGCACCATTGGAAAGCCTGCAACCGTAGAAAAGCTGCATGTTCACTCTGCCCACTTCTCTCTGGCAAGAGGGAATGAAATATAGTTAGCTCCCATCAAATAAGAGCCTCCTTTATGCAACAGTTCATTGCAAATATCTCCAGCTTCAGACTAGGAAAAGCCAGCTGCGTTAAAGTTCCCCACCATGGTCACCTTCATAGCCACTAGAAATGCAGCCTTCTACTGCTCTGAGGTTGCAGTTGCTGATGCAGATTTCTGTGAGGACCTCCTTCCTTAAGGGCAGACATCTCTCACATTGTTCTCACTCGGAGTGAACATGGCCTCCTGCTGAGAGTCCGCCTCTCCCTTATCCTCTTCCAGCAGCTTGTCCTGCTCTCCTCATCATCCATGCCATGTTGCATTTCAGCTTATAGTGCACCTGTGTATGGTGGTAACCTGCCTGTGCCAGAACTAGGGGTCACAGTTACTAAAACCATGGGATACAGTTTAAAAATAAGGGGTCTCCCAATTAAGATGGAGATGAGGAGAATCTTTTCTCTCAGAGGGTTTGATTCTGTGGAACCCTTCCACAGGAAGTAGCAGAGGCAGGGTCATTGAATATTTTTAAGGCAGAGGTAGATAGATTCTTGACTAACAAGAGAGTCAAAGATTATTGGGAGTCGGCGTGAATGTAGACTTGAGGCCACAATCAGATCAGCCATGATCTCACTGAGCTGCATGCTCACTCTGCCCAAGCTCGAGGGACTGAGTCACTACTCCTGCTCCTAATTCACATTTTCCTACGTTCATCCAGCTGTCTTGGAGTCGGCACCTACCACATCACTCCATATAGGCATTTGCAAATTGAATCAACTATAGAAAGCACCAAATCCTTGTAAAATGGTAACAGCCAGAAGACATCAGCCAGCAACCAATCTGTAATATTTGATGACCCCTTTGTATTGTGATGTTTGGGCCCCTGTGTACTGCTGAATATGGGTGTGGCTGTGCAATGTCAGGACAACTTATTGGCTGGAGCAATTGATTTTCAAATTGCACATTTGGTGATATATCAGCATTGAACACTCATTGGCTTCATGATTCGTCTGCCCTTTAAATTTTTTGCAGGTGTTCTCTGCATGCACACTAACACCTGCACTAATATGGCTTTGGGCATGATTCGCCTCACAAGCAGGTATCGTGGATGCTATTTTGGAACTCTCAAAGCACTCCAGCATCCAAAAGAAAAGGGCACCAACAATCCCAGTTTCTACTCCAAACTATTTTCCCAAAAAAGCCCCCGAGAAATTGAGAGCCCATTACGAAGTAAACATTTCCATTTTTAATTACCTGGAATCTACGCATGTCCCGTGGATTTCCTGCATTCTTCAAACAGTTCTGATTGCACTTGAGGAAGAACTTTAAGAAGAATCTAAAATTAAATAAAGAACATAAAAATATTTAAAATACATGAAAAGGATCAGCAAATGGCTGTTTAAATGACAGGAGAATAAATAAGATCATCATAAAGAATAAAAAGGTTGTATTAGTAAATGTGGCTCGCGTATTTTGTTGCCACCTTTTTATTATTCATTCATATATCGTTCATAGTTTCCCTTGCATGCACATCTGCCATTAACATAAGTCACTTGATATTCCACCCACCAATTTTGCTAACAACTACTCTGCAATTAAACTAGGCAAAGTCAATACCCAGGTAAATTACACACACCTGCGGTCATGCTTCATTTTAACTACATCAGAATAGGACCTAACAAGGTGAGAGCATACAGCAAAGTTATGGGCCTGTCAAGCAATTAGGTTTCACTTCGGGGACAGACGCACAGGGCAATTATGCTGCACATTACAACCTGGCTAATCTTCTGAACAAATGTCATCTGTGAGGAACTGGGTGAAGACAATTCATCAGCAAATGTTCCTCCTCTTTAACATATAACAACATAACTGAAGCTTTTTAGCAATCTGAAATATTTTGATCGTCACTTGAAGCATTTTTTAAAAAACGTCTACCTTTGGAGCACCAGAGATGGTGTAGATTTCAAACTCTCGAGGCATTTAACCGAATTTCCGAATATGCTATAAAATATTGGTTTTAATTTGTCAATGCTGGCACAAAGGCCACCTAGAAAGCATTGAAACCAAGTTTGCTTTACACCAGTGGTGACAATCACCATACCATTTTGGCAGCAAATTTATGAGATAGCACCCTTTCTGTTGTTGGATGCTAACCTTTTGTATATTTTCACACAATCTGGAAATACTGAGAAATAAGAAATCATTTTCTATTTGGGAAAAGCCTGGGCAAAACAATATAGATACCCTTTCATTATTAGCCCTCAAGTAATTACATTTTAAGTGTGGAACTGGAATTTTTTTCTTTGAATTGTATCCTGCATTGAGTCAGCATCTAGCATGCCTGTAACTTTTTGATCTGAAACTGTCAGGCCAGAATGTAGTAAAGCAGCTTGGGCAGAAGGTGCTGGTCTCTTAGGGGGCATTGGCTGTACCAGGCATCAAGAAGTCAAAAGGCATTTCTAGTCATTTGCTCTCTTACCCTTCAAACAGGAACCTCGTAGGTGATATCTGACAGCCTGTATGAATTTATGCTTTCAGCCACCCGTGCTTGCGTTGAAAGCAACAAAAAAAATCTTTTTGTGTGGCAGAAAATCTTTGACTTCAGCACCAATAAACTCTTTATTACTGCCAAACAAGATTTGCTGATCACAAAGAGGTGATAAAAATCCTGTGTTGTCATTAGTGCATTATGCTTAATTGTGTACAGTATGTTTAAGGTTGCATCGGTTGGCCCATTATCAAAATGACCATTATGTACACTAATTCTCTGACCCTGTGTTTATTTCCCTAAAGAGTCATAATCTTTCACAGTAGGTTTTAGAGTAAATCAAGCTTGAAATATGGGCTTTATTTACTTCTGCTTCTCTGCAGCTTGACGGAGTCTCCAGTTCAAGCTGATCTGCTACCCCTGCAAAACAATGCCACCCACCAATACGGAACTGGAAATGGGCATAATGTGAGGTCTTTGTTTTTTTTCTGTTTTAGTGGTCGTTATAGCTCATTTGGAAATCTACTCTCCAATCTTCAATAGATCCAATTGTTCTTTGCAACATGTCAAATTGGACTTTCCACCTTCCTGAGCACTTATGTATTGCAGTTCACGTAGGGTCAGCATATTGTTCATTAACACCAAACATAGCCTTCACAAAATTAATATGATAATTACTGGAGCTATTTTAAATATTTAATTGAGGATTGCAAAGATAGTCAAATATAGAATTTAAATATTTGCCAAGTAGAAGCAAGGTTTTATGGGAGAGTAATGAATGGATGGTCGATGTTTTTACAAAGAAAACCTACAGATTCTGTTGTTGTGAACAGCTTCTATATTTGTATAGGTCACTGGCTTCATAAACACCATCCCACAATTCCTTAATAAACTAATATGGCTTATGACTTGCCTATGTACCATGTTGATGATGCAAATAACACTTATTCACAAAAGCTAAAGGTTTCCATGTCATTTTCACAGTCACTTCAATTGATGCATGTTTGAACTATGAATTGGTTCATTTATTTTTACTTTTATGAAGTTGATTAGCAAGAGCTCTTTTCTTATCTGATGAAAATCATTTTAATTGTAGTGTTAGACTCAAGTGTAATATCCATTACATTATGTGCTGTTTAAATTCTACATGGGTATTGTGTAAATTGCTCCTTTGTGAGTGTGGAAGCAATTATTACTAAACAGCACTCTTAAATGGCTACAGAACTTTGTGGTGTTGTTCAGACTATCAGAAACAAAGCAGCCTGTTTAATTGTAATTTAATGGAATATCAACGAGTCTATGGCATTAGATGCTGGCAAACGAGAGCAGGAGAGAAAAATTAACTGCAATTATGTTTGATTAAAGCTATCCTTCTCAATAATCAGCTATCCTGACAGGCCATGAGGCTCTGGTGGGTTTCAGGATGGCAAAAGGTGTTGAGCAATATTAGGGCCAATAAAGGAGATATTAGCATAGCTAATTACAGCAGCACAAAACCTGTAAAAGGGACCTCTGTGTATTGTAATGTGTGAAATAATTGGCTGAGTCCGTTATCAATTACATGAGGAATGAATTTGGTTTGTCACTGAAAAGCTGATGAGATGCATTTCATTTGACACTGCCCCTGTCCCCAATGTTTTGATGTAACTAAGGACTTATCAGCTTTTATCAAAAGCTGCAACTTTCCAGTGGCCAAATCACTGATAAAATTATCTTGCCAGCAAGTGTTAGGTAATTAATACAACTCATCCTCACTTCCTTGCTTGCTACTGCTGCTTTTTGCCTAACTAAAGCCACTAATCATGTAATAATGATTTCTTTCCCTCTGGTCAAAGGAGAAATAGATTAGCTCTTTAGAAATGCAGCTGGCTTGATGTTTAAACTGTTTGTGCTCCATGGCACTGGTAATTGAGAAGAAAATCAAAAATTTTCATTTAAAAAAATTTAGCACTTTTCTCTCTCTCTCTGCACATACCTAGCAACAATAGCATCCCGATTTTCTGAACAACTTGTAGATAAAACAATTAATTCCTACAGGTAACTGCTCTAGTGATTGGAATTTAGCAACAGCTGTGTGGAAATGCCATAAAATCAGTGACCTGATAGTATTGGTAGCAGAGTTTGCTTTCATACAAGAGGCATTATATGAATTTATACATAAATAGGGGCATTCAATCCTTGGAGGAGGCAGTGCAAAGCGGAACCATAAGGTGCATCCACATAGAATCCCTACAGTGCAGAAAGAGGCCATTCGGGCCATCAAATCTGCACTGACCCTCTGAAAGAGCATCCTACCTGGACCCACTCTCCCACCATAATGCCTGTAATCCCACCAAACCTGCACATCTTGGACACTAAGGGCCAATTTTAGCATAGCCAATCCACCTGCACATATTTGGACTGTGGGAGGAAACCACAGCACTGAGAGGAAACCCACACAAACATGGGAAGAAAGTGTAAACTCCACACAGATAGTCACTCAAGGCCGGAATTGAACCCGGGTCTCTGGCGTTGTGAGACAGCAGTGCTAACCATTGTGCCACCATGCCAAAGGCGCCTGTATGGATGAACGAAGTGAGCTCGGAGTACTTTTGGTTGCAGAGGTGAACTGGACAGAGGTGCCCCATGTCCCCTCTATTGTTTACTTTAGCGATAGAGCCTGTTGCCATTGTCCTGAGGAGCTCAAATAAATGGAGGGGGATATTGAAGGGGGGTAGGACACAGGGTGTCATAGTACGCTGACAATTTACTTGTCTATATATCTGACCCAATACCTACGATTGAAGATATTATGGGGCTACTAAAAAGGTTCAGAGCCTTCTCAGGCTACAAGTTACGTTTCAATCTCAACACTAAGGGAAGGACAAAACATGGGAGAGAAGCCATTTCGGGCAGCAGCCAATCACTTTCGGTACTTGGGGGTACAGGTGGCTTGAGACTGGGCTCAGATCCGTAAATTAAATTTTGCAAACCTGACAGCAATGCTTAAGGAATACTTACAAAGATGGGATAGTCTGCCCCTATCGCTTGCAGGTCAAGTGCAAGTGGTAAAAATGAATTTCCTACCATGGTTTTTGTTTTTATTTCAGTGTCTCCCGGTCTTTTTATCTAAAGCATTTTTTGTGGGGGTGAAATGATTGATCTCTTTGTTTATTTGGGCTGGGAAAGTTCCTAGAATTCATAAATCGTTGCTTCAGAGGGGAGCGACAATTGGGTGGCTTGGCCTGCTGAATCTTATGCACTATTACTGGGCAGTGAATGCTGAAAAGAATTAGTGCTGGGGTAGAGAACCAGATATGTTGTGGGTGCCAACAGAGGAAGTGGCAAGTAAAGGATCTGGCTACGGGCGCTGGCAACAGCGCCACTCCCATTGGCACCACAGAAATACTCGAGAGCCGGTTGTGGTGGCAACACTGAAGATACGGAAGCATTTTCACAAACATTTTAAGTTAGGGGCAGGGCCAAAACTCAGGCCAGTGTGAGAAAACCATCTGTTTGAACTGGCAAAAATAGACGCTAGGTTCCAAGACTGGGAGGGAAAAGGTGTGATCTCATTGAAAGATTTGTTCCTGGAACATTTGCAACATTTGAAGAATTGAGGAAGAAATATGAGCTCGCGAGGAGGGAGGCCTTTAGATAAATGAAGGTAAGGGCTTTCGTAAAGAAGACCTTCCCTACGTTCCCAGTGTTACCCCCTTCTTCTTTGCTGGAAGAGGTGTTGATGGTGTTGGGATTAGAAGGGGGAGTTACCTCAGCAATTTATGGGAAAATTATGGAAGCAAGATCAGAATCCCTGGATGTGGTGAAGGCCAAATGGAAGGTGGAATTGGGGGAGATGTTGGAGGAAGGGCTGTGGTGCCAAATTTTATGCATTTATGGAGTAAATGCATCAACCTCGTGCGTGCGGTTGGCACTAATACAATTCAATACAATAGTTCACAGAACACATTTGACGAGGTTGAGAATGAGTCACCTATTCAAAGGGCTTGAGGACATTTGTGAAAGATGTGGGAGTAGGCCGGTCAATCATGGGCACATGTTTTGATCGTGCCTAAAACTGACGAAGTTCTGGGGCACCTTCTTTAGCACCATGGCGACAGTGTTACAGTGAACCTACAACCCCGACATCTGGGGGCCATATTCGGGGTATCAGACTTGCCGGAGCTCCAGACAGGGGTGGGGGCAGATGTCTTAGCCTTCACCTTGCTGGTGGCGGATCCTATGGAGTAGAGATCAGTTGCTCCACCCTGTGCCTCAGTATGGCTGGGAGACTTAATTGAGTTTCTGAGACTAGAGACGGTTAAATTTAGTTTAAGAGAATGAGGAGGGGTTTCACATGAGATGTCATCCGTTCATATCTCACTTTAAGAAATTGGCCTCAGTCAGCAGCTAAAAGGGATGGGGGGGGAGTTAGTTAGTTGGAGAATTGTTTTGGGGTTAAGGGAGGGATTGTTAAATGTTAGTTAAATGTGCATAATGTAAATTATGTAAAACATTTTGAAAAATCTAATAAAAATATTTACAAAAAAAATCTGGATTATAGGGCAAGGTACCATGCCTTTAAGGAAGAAACAATGATTTAGTTTATTATTTTATCGGGAGTCTCCCCTCTGGCAATATAGCATCAGAACATCATTCCAGATTATGACCTCCAGTCCTTAATTAATCTTGAAAACTGCTGAAAGGCGAATTTAAACCAAAGTTAGGTCTTTCTTTATATAATGTGATTTACACCTGGATTAAATTTCCAGGTAGAATAATACAATCAAAAACCTTGGAGGCACTTGTCAATCTTGCGTCAATTTTAGATAAAATAATGGAACTGATTCAAATTAAATTTTAAGATTAATTATGTAAAAGTAAAATAAATAGCAGCCAATACAGATTCTGGAAGAAAAATATCTTGACTGACGAACAGCCTTGTCTTTTTGAGGACGTGATATTTAAAATTTAGCTTGGAAAGCCCGATATGGATGAATGCTTAGATTTCACAAAAATCCCTTGACAAAATTCTTCATGAAATTCACGCTTAAGGTGATAGGAATGGATAAGAAATTTACTGAGGATAGGAAGCAGAGAATAATCATTGGGATGGTGATATCGGGAGGGTGGGAAATACCAAAAATATGCACCAGAAATAGATGGCTGGATTCCCACTGTTTCTAATGGATGCTAATCTATTAGGTCATAGAGTCATATAGCACAGAAAAGGCCATTCGGCCCATTGAGTCTATGATCAACCACCTAACTATTCTAATCCCATTTCCTAACACTTGGCCCATAGCCTTGTATGCCTTGAGATCGCAAATGCACATCTAAATACTTCTTAAATGATACGAGATCTCTGCCTCCACCACCCTTTTAGGCAGCAAGTTCCAAACTCTCACCACTCACTCGGTAAAAAAGCTTTCCCTCACACCCCCTCTGAACCTCCTGTCCACCTACCTTAAATTTATGCCCGCTAGTCATTGATCCGTCCACCAAGGGGAAAAGTTTCTTCATGCCTATTCAACCTGTGCCCCTCATAATTTTATACATCTCAATCACACCCTCCCTCAGTCTCCTCTGCTCCAAGGAAAACAATCCAAATCTGTCAAATCTCTCTTCATAACTAAAACTCTCCAGCCCAGGCAGGGGCTGGTTTAGCACAGTGGGCTAAACAGCTGGCTTGTAATGCAGAACAAGGCCAGCAGCCCATACCGGCCTCCCCGGACAGGCGCCGGAATGTGGCGACTAGGGGCTTTTCACAGTAACTTCATTGAAGCCTACTTGTGACAATAAGCAATTATTATTATTATTATTATTATGATGATTATTATTATTAACATTCTGGTAAATCTCCTCTGTGCCCTTTCCAGTGCTATCACACCCCTCCTATAATGTGGATTCCGGAACTGCAAACAATACTCTAGCTATGGCCTAACTAATGTTTTATACAGTTCCAGCATAACCTCCCTACTCTTAAACTCTCGGTTAATAAAGGCAAGTATACCACATGCTTGCTTAACCACTGTTTCCACCAGCTCTACTACCTTAAGGGACCAGTGTACATGCACATGAAGGTCCCTCTGACCCTCGGTGCTCCCCAGGGTCCTGCCATTAATCATGTATTCCCTTGCCTTATTTGTCCTGCCCAAGTGCATCACCTCATACTTATCTGGATTGACTTCCATTTGCCACTGATCAGCCCATCTATCAAGGGCTATCCTCCTCACTATTTACCACCCCACCAATTTTTGTATCATCTGAAAACTTACTGATCCCATATTCATATCTAAATCATTTATATAAACCACAAACAGCAAGGGCACCAACACTGATCCCTGCGGGACCCCACTGGACACAGACTTTCAGTCAGAAAAACTCCCCTCAACCATTACCCTCTGCTTCCTGCCAATCGGCAGTGTTGGATCCAATTTGCCAAATTACCTGGGATCCCATGGAGTCTTACCTTCGCTATCAGTCTCCCGAGTGGGACTTTATCAAAGGCCTTTTTGAGGTCCAAGTAGACAACATCAAATGCATTTCCCTCATCTACACACTGGTTACCTCTTTGGAAAATTCAATCAAGTCGGTCAGGCATGACCTCCCCTTAACAAAACCATGCTGATTAATCCCTGCCTCTCCAACTGCAGATTAATTCTGCCCACCAGAATTGCTTCCTATAGTTTCCCCACCACTGAGCGGTCTGTAGTTTCCTGGTTTACCCTTCCTCCCTTCCTGAATAATGGTACCACATTGACTATCCCCCAGTCCTCTGTCACCTCTCCTGTGGCCAGAGAGGAATTGAAACGTTTTGCCCACACCCCTGCTATTTCCTCGCTTGTCTCACTCAACAACCTGGGATACATTTCATCTGGCCCTGGAAATTTGTCTACTTTTGAGTCTGCCAGACCACTCAGAACCTCCTCTCTGTCTATGTTAATCTCTTATTTTATTTCAGTCCCTGATTTCTATATCCACACTGTCCCTCTCACGAGTAAACACTGACACAAAGTATTCATTAGAACCATACCATCATCCTCCAGCTCCACACATAAATTACCACTGTGGTCCTCAATGGGTCCTATTCTTTCCCTAATTAACCTTTTACCTTTAATGCACTTGTAAAACAATTTAGGATTTTCCTTTACTTTACTTGCCACTATCCTTTCATGTCCCCTTTTTGCTCCCATAATTTCCTTTATAAGTTCCCTCTTCACATTCTATGTGCCTCTCGGGTTTCTACTGTTTTGAGTCCTTGATATCTGCCATAAGCCTTGCTTTTTCTCCTGATTCAGTGCTGTATATCCCTCAATATCTAGGGTTCACTGGATTTGTTGGTCCCAGCCTTATTCTTTATTAGAACATGTTGGCCCTGCACTCTCCCTATTTCCTTCTTGAATGCGTCCCACTGTTCTGTCACAAATTTACCTAAAAGTGTCTGCTCCCAGTCCACTCTGGCCGAATCATATCTGATCTTATTAAAATTGGCCTTTCCCCAGTTTAGAACTTTGATCTCATACTTATCCTCTCCTTTCCATAACAATCTTGCATCTATCGGAGTTATGATCACTATCTGCAAAATGCTCCCCCCCACTGATACTTCAACCACTTACCCAGCTTCGTTGATGAAAATTAAGTACAGGACCTCCCCCCTCTCTTGTAGGTCCTTCTACATACTGGCTTAAAAAGTTCTCTTGGATACATTTTAAGAATTCCGCTCCCTCTAAACCTTTCACACTATGACTACCCCAGTTAATGTTGGGGAAGTTGAAATCCCCCACTATCACTACCCTATTACTTATACACTCCTCTGAAATTTGCCTACATATCTGCTCTTCTATTTCTCTCAGACTGTTGGGGGGCATATGGAATGCTCTCAGCAATGTGATTGCTCCTTTTTGGTTTTTAAGTTCTACCCATATGACTTCAGTTGAAGAGCCTTCTATGATGTTGTTCCTCCTTATTGCTGTAATTGATTCCAAGATCGAAATTGCGACACTCCTTCCTCTTTAACCTCTTTCCCTATCTCACCTGAAGATCCTGTATCCTGGAATATTGAGCTGCCAATCCTGCCCCTCTCTCAACCATGTCTCAGTGATAGCAATATCATCACACCCCCATTTTTTAATTTGTGCCCTCAATTCATCTGCCTTGATCGTCAGACTCCTTGAATTACAATAAAAACCATCCAATCTTGCCAAACTCCCTGAGGGGCAGAAGCTTAATGAAAACTGACAAAATCTGTGGAGGATACCTGTAATATCCCGCACGGAACCTACGGGATGAGAATGCTTGACTTCCCTGTGCTCTTGTCGGAGTATGAGCTTCCACCATAGGGACAGGGTATCTCAATTATCCCATATATAAGGTCAGCCAGTAAGGCACTGACAGGGAGAGAGAGGAACCTGGTAGGGATCTGTCGGGTAGTGTACATATCGTTTGTGTAAAGAAAGCTTTGTTCTTATTTTACTCGGTGTGAACTCCCCGTGTTCTTATTCAAATACCTGAGTGGGAGGGGCAGGTAAATTCATTGATGGTATTAAATGGATTGTCAAAAAGTTGAAAATAACCTCAGGGCAATTGCAGAATGGGTGTTCAACTTGTCACATCACTGGAAAAATAGCTCAGTAAATACAAAGGTGAACTGCATAGCCAAAATAGGAAATTGAAAGATCAAGGGTTTACTATTTAAACTGTATAATGCTCTAATCAAGTTGCACTTTCAGCCCTGTGCCCATTTTATAAAGGAGACATGCAAGCCCTACATGAAGTACAGAGATGAGTACAAGACATGTAACTCTGATGCTAGTGATGAAGAATGTCGTAAGGAATAGGCTTTTCAGCCTTGAGAAGAGTCAACTCAGAGGTGACCTTATCAGGACATGTAAAGGTAAATCTGCAACTTTCTGTTATAGTGACTCAGTGGATGAGGGGGCAAAGGTTCAAACTAATGGTAGGCAAATTCAGGACTGATGTCAAGAAATTCCACACACAATGGACTGATCAACACATTGAATGGACTTCTAGCAAGGGTAGCAGATGCAAGAACCAGGAAGTTCATTTAAGAATGTGATGGAGGAGCTGTCACTTTATTTTCCTCCAGACAGATGAATTTAAATGACTTTCCTCTTCTGAATCTGTTGTTTAAGAGACTGTTGATTGTTATGATTGTTATACAACCTGAAGGCTTCTCAATTCACCGGGCGAACCGCAAGGCATCATCAGGCAAAGTGAAGGGTGGAGGGGTTTGCCTCCTCATCAACTCCTCCTGGTGCTTGGATGTGGCGACTCTGGCGACCTACTGCTGCCCAGACCTGGAATACCTGACCGTGAAGTGCCGCCCATATTATCTTCCACGTGAGTTCACTTCAGCCATTATCACAGCGGTCTACATCCCACCCCAGGCAGTAGTGAGGAAGGCGCTGGACGAACGATACACAGTAATAAACAACTACGAAACAGAACACCCGGAGGCCTTGTTCATCGTGGCCGGAGACTTCAACAAGGCCAACCTCAAGAGTGTACTGCCAAAATTCCACCAGCACATCTCCTGTCCCACCAGGGGCGACAACACTCTTGACCACTGCTACTCAAAAATCAAGGGCGGCTACCGTTCCATCCCCTGACCACACTTTGGGAACTCAGACCATAAGACGGTGCTCCTTCTCCCAGCATACAAGCAGAAACTCAAGCTGGAGAATCCAGCTATGAAGGTTGTGCAGTGCTGGTCCGAGGAGACAGAAGAGCTCTTACGTGACTGCTTAGAGACAGTGGACTGGTCCATATTTAAGAACTCAGCGACCAACTTAAATGAGTATGCCACCACCGTCACAGACTTCATCAGCAAATGTGTGGACGACTGCGTGCCAAAGAAAGCAGTACGTGCGTTCCCCAACCGGAAACCATGGCTCAATTGCGAGATTGACTCCCTACTAAAGGACAGATCTGAGGCGTTCAAGGCAGACGACCCTGACCTATACAAGAAATCCAGGTACGACTTCCGCAAAGCCATCCGGAATGCCAAGAGAGAATATCAAACCAAGCTAGAGTCACAGACAGACTCTCGGCAGTTGTGGCAAGGACTAAACAACATAACGGGCTACAAAGCGAAGCCGAACAGTATCTCTGGCAGCAGCGCACCCCTCCCCGATGAACTCAATGCATTCTATGCTCGGTTCGAGCAGGTAACCAACAATCCGCTGGCGAGTGCCCCAGCAGCCCTTAATTCACCCATACCCACCATCACAGCTTCCAAAGTCAGATTGGCCTTCCTGAAAGTGAACCCTCGGAAGGCGATGGGCCCAGACGGGATCACTGGTCATGCTCTCAGAGCCTGCGCGGACCAGCTGGCAGAGGTATTCACAGACATCTTTAACCTGTCCCTACTCCACTCCGAGGTCCCCACCTGCTTCAAGAAGACCACCATCATACCGGTACCAAAGAAGAACCAGCAACGTGCCTCAATGACTACTGACCAGTGGCCCTGACTTCAGTCATAATGAAGTGCTTCGAGAGGTTGATCATGAAGCGTATCACCTCCATACTCCCAGAACGCCTTGATCCACTGCAATTCGCATACCGCTGCAACCGGTCCACATCAGACACCATTTCCCTGGCCCTACACTCATCCCTAGAGCATCTCGAAAACAAGGACTCCTACATTAGATTCCTATTTATTGACTACAGCTCCGCCTTCAACACCATAATCCCAGCCAAACTCATATCAAAGCTCCAAAACCTAGGACTTGGTTCCCCACTCTGCAACTGGATCCTCGATTTTCTGACCAACAGACCAGAATCAGTAAGAATGAACAACACCTCCTCCACAATAGTCCTCAACACCGGTGCCCCGCAAGGCTGCGTACTTAGCCCCCTACTCTACTCCCTGTACACACCCGACTGCGTGGCAAAACTTGGTTCCAACTCCATCTACAAGTTTGCCGACGATACGACCATAGTGGGCCGGATCTCGAATAACGATGAGTCCGAATACAGGAGGGAGATAGAGAACCTAGAGGAGTGGTGTAGCGACAACAATCTCTCCCTCAATGCCAGCAAAACTAAAGGGCTGGTAATTGACTTCAGGAAGCAAAGTACTGTACACACCCCTGTCAGCATCAACAGGGCCGAGGTGGAGATGGTTAGCAGTTTCAAATTCCTAGGGGTGCACATCTCCAAAAATCTGTCCTGGTCCACCCACGTCGACGCTACCACCAAGAAAGCACAACAGCGCCTATACTTCCTCAGGAAACTAAGGAAATTCGGCATGTCCACATTGACTCTTACCAACTTTTACAGATGCACCATAGAAAGCATCCTATCAGGCTGCATCACAGCCTGGTATGGCAACTGCTCGGCCCAGGACCGCAAGAAACTTCAGAGAGTCGTGAACACCTCCCAGTCTATCACACGAACCTGCCTCCCATCCATTGACTCCATCTACACCTCCCGCTGCCTGGGGAAAGCAGGCAGTATAATCAAAGATCCCTCCCACCCGGCTTACTCACTCTTCCAACTTCTTCCATCGGGCAGGAGATGCAGAAGTCTGAGAACACGCACGAACAGACTCAAAAACAGCTTCTTCCCCACTGTCACCAGACTCCTAAATGACCCTCTTATGGGCTGATTTCATTAACACTACACCCTGTATGCTTCATCCGATGCCAGTGCTTTTGTAGTTACATTGTATAACATACAATGTTGCCCTATTATGTATTTTCTTTTATTCCCTTTTCTTCTCATGTACTGAATGATCTGTTGAGCTGCTCGCAGAAAAATACTTTTCACTGTACCTCGGTACACGTGACAATAAACAAATCCAATCCAATCCAATCCAATGATGGTGGGTTTTCTAGATAGATAGGTCATGTGGGCTTTCTGCCTAAGTTGTGCTCTTATGGTTCAATCGCGGGTCTCCACATCATTCAGTTTTCTGTACTGCGGTTGAGTTAAAGTTACATCCATCTTCAGGCAAGCGATACAGCAGAAGGTTGTCCTACATTATGACCTGACATTATCAGCTTCTCCACTTCAGGAATATTTCTGCTGACCAGCAGGAGAGTTGTCAAAAAAATATCAGTTTATATAATGTTTTGTCTCAACTCTCAGCAATATCCCAAAGCACTTCAAAGACAATATGTTATGCATGCAAGGTCCCACAAGCAGCAACAAGAGGATAGTGATTTTGGGAGGGGCTAATTGAAGGTTATATATGAACCAGGACATAAGAATTTCCTCCACTTCTTTGAATAGGTTGTAGGCTCTGCTTCTTCTTCTTCAGCGATTGGTATTCACCAGGGAGAAGGACATGATGGATGTTGAGGTCAGGGATAGGTGTGTGAATGCTCTGGGGAACATCAATATATCAAAGGAGGAAGTGTTGAGTATCCTAAATTGCTTGAAGGTAGACAGGTCCCCAGGGCCGGATGGGATCTATCCCAGGTTACTGTGGGAGGCAAGGGGTGAAATAGCTGAGGCCTTAACAGATATCTTCACATCCTCTTTGACCACAGGCAAGGTTCCAGAGGACTGGAGAATAGCCAATGTGTTCCCCTATTTAAGAAAGGAAGCATGGATAATCCAGCAAATTATAGGCCGGTGAGCCTGACATCAGTGGTGGGAAGCTTTTGGAAAAGATACTGAAGGGCAGGATATATACACATTTGGAGGAAAATGGACTAGTTAGTGACAGGCAGCATGGTTTTGCACCGGGAAGGTCATGTCTTTTTTGAAGAGGTGACAAAGAAAATTGATGAGGGAAGGGCTGTGGATGTAGTTTATATGGACATTAGTAAGGCGTTTGACAAGGTCCCACGTGGCAGAATGGTACAAAAACTAAAATCACATGGGATTCGGGATGGGCTGGCTAGATGGATACAGAACTGGCTTGGTTATAGAAGAAGAGAGGAAGGGTGTTTTTCAGAATGGAAATCTGTAGCTAGTGGTGTTCCACAGGGATCAGTGCGGGGACCTCTGTTATTTGTAAATGATCTGGAGGAATATGTAGGTGGTCTGATAAGTAAGTTTGCGGATGACATGAAGATTGGCAGAGTTGCTGATAGTGCCGAGGATTGTCAGAGGATACAACAGATAGATCGATTGGAGACTCGGGCACAGAAATGGCATATGGAGTTTAATCCAGACAAATGTGAGGTGATGCAGTTTGGAAGATCAGATCTAGATATGAATTATACTGTAAATAACAGAACCCTTAGGAACATTAACATACAGAGGGATCTGGGCATGCAGGTCCACAATTCCCTAAGAGTGGCAACACATGTGGCCAAGGTAATTAAGAAGGCATATGGCATGCTTGCCTTCATCAGCCGGAACATTGAGTACAGGAGTTGGGAAATCATGTTGCAGCGATATAAAACCTTGGTTAGGCTGCACTTGAAGTATTGCGTGCAGTTCTGGCCACCACATTATCAGAAGGACGTGGAAGCTTTGTAGAGAGATTGCAAAAAAGGTCTCGAGGGTGTTCGCTATGAGGAGAGGTTGAAGAAACTGAAAAGACGAAGGCTGAGGGGAGACCTTCTGCAAAATTATGAGAGGCATAGACATGGTGGATAGTCAGAGGCTTTTTCCAAGAGTAGAAGTGCCAATTACAAGGGGGCACAGGTTCAAGATGAGAGTGGGAATGTTTAAGGGAGATGTGCGGGGTACATTTTTCACGCAGAGAGTGGTGGGTGCCTGGAATGTACTGCCTGAGTATATGGTGGAAGAAGGCACATTAGCAACATTTAAGAGGCATCTGGATGGGTACACGAATAGGGAGAAAATATACGGACTGAGTCAGGGCAGAAAGTTTTTTTAGTTAGGGCATCATGATCGGCACACCCTAAGAGGGACGAAGGGACTGTTCCTGTGCTGTACCTTTCTTTGTTCTTTGATCACTCACTAACGAGTATGATTGTCCACCTAGGAAACTCCGTGTCATTGCTCAGAGGTTCTGTGTGTCCTTGCGTAGCTGATGAGCCCGACCTCGAGCCTCATCTCCGACTGCACACTTAGCAGGTATTTCGGGGAGGTGGGGTTGGTCCTTGGACTCAAGATCGCTGGTATTCCTTCTCAGGCTCCTTTTCCGGATCTCCTCTTGCCATTGGAAAGAATTGTACCCCTTCAACCAGGAGTTTTCTCCAAGTAGATATAAAACATAAAACTTGCCATCTATGCTGCATTGTTCTTTAACATCCATTTGAATCACATGAACCGGCAAACAATGCTTCAGTGTCACATTTCATTCGAAAGAAAGAACCTCAGAAATTGCAGCAGGTACTGAGCAGTACCCTGAAATATGAGGCATCATTTTCCTCGAAAGTACTAAATGGAATTGAACTCATATCTTCTGGTGCTGAATTG
>NC_092722.1:144909535-144932035 GCF_047496885.1 Scyliorhinus torazame | reverse complement strand
AGCTAACACTGCTACAATGTGCTCAAATGCTTGTGATTTACTGTGTCCTTTTAAAACAGCACCAAACAAACATAAAAATGCTTACTGGCAACTGTGCTTTGAACTATTTTTATATTACACTACTAACCTTGTTTTCTATTAACCCTTCAGGCATCAAAATCCAGTTAATCTGCCCGCTACTAATTAGGAATATATGTTTTCTGTAATATCTTATAAATTTGTATAATTTCTATTAAAAAGAGATCCGTTTTAATGCTTCGATTAATCTACTTTTATGGTGACATAGTTTACACTATTGAAGATACTGTAAGCAAAATTTTTATGACACACAAACAAGTCTTGTTAACAGCAACATACCACAAAAATCTCTAATTACAGTCTCTTTTACTTATTTATGTTTTAAACATTCTATGTACATCAGCATTTTAAAAAAAATCTTAAATCTATAAAAAATGTTTAATTATCTCTCAACATAAATCATTTGTAAATGTATTTGTACATTTTGATCTTTATACTAATATTAAAACATTTTCTAGTGTATTTTTCATGCGGTTAAAGGTTCCATGCAAACCATAAAATGCATTATATCTGAACATCTGCAGGCAGGGAAATGGCACAAGAGCTGACATAGCTCGTTTGACAGGAAACCCACTGCCAGAGTACAAGCGACTTCCCATTTGCCATAAAAAAATATTAGTCATTCAATACAGTTAATGCAGTGACATCATAACATGCCCTTGTCTAAATTAATTTAACCAGTGAGGAAATTTTGCTGTGCTGTGCATGGTAAGTTACCAGTTTGGTGCCACTTACCTACCTCTGACCCTACTTATAAACACATCTTCCTTGTTTCCTAGAAGTGCAGACGAGTAATGGAACTGGATTATACCATCAGTCTGACTAAAGTCTTTGGGAAAGGGTTTTGTCTGTTAGATTTCCTGCAAAAATCTATCCTCAGAAAGCAGAAACAAATAATAACTTTGTTCAATATACCACTAGAGTAAGGTAACCTTGTTGAATAGGTATTGTATTTGCGCAGCTACTGATACCTTAGCTTTTGTGGGAGAGAAACAGGTCAGGGCTGTGACATCATCACAACACAAGTGGCTCTCTGTCTGTAAACTTGGAAAGAAATGTTTTCTTTGTGGGAAAACTGCACACAGTCATCAAAGGCTTTTACCTCAACCCCCTTACAATCACTTGTTTAGAGGAAAACAAAAACTATTTGCAGTATTAACAATATGATTGGAACTTGGAATCATCTTTGCCTCGAGTACATCAAATGCCAGCAAAATTATAGTGCGTCACAGGCATTGTGCTACTTTTCAACAAGTTTAGAAACCAGCTAAATACAAATTATACACAGAAACAATAGCTGGCACTGGAATTTCGAATATTTTCACACGCTGCAGAATTATTAATACCCACAGTCAAAACAGCTGGATGTACTGTGAATATATAGATGACATAAAGTATGCCTGAGAAGTGACAGCAGAGAAAATGTAAAGAGAAAAGTGTTTCCAAAGGAGCCATACAGCTGATAGATGTTGTGAGGTTAACTGACACCAGTACTTTGGCTTGTCTCTCTCGAACACAAGTTTCAAAGAGTGAGATCTACAAATAATAAGAATCCACACAGACCAGTCATGTTAGCATCCTCAAAACATCTCCTTCCTCCATGGAGAGAACACCAAGGTGTCAGCTCAATTTTTGTCAAAGTTCTGACACATAAATAGACAAACAGCCTTTTGTGTTCTGGCTAATTTGCAGAAACCCGACTGTGACACTGCGCGTTTCCGTTTAGTCAGGGAAGAAGGGTAAGGCACAATAATTATTTTATATCGTGCAAGCCAAAGTGTTAAGGACCTGTGACTTTTTTAATGCTAAGTAGGGTTCGATAATTTGTGCAACTTAACTGATTAGCATTTCATTTGTAGTTCTGATCAGTACCACTAGAGGGCTTCTTACACTTGATATATTTTGGTCTTCAAGATTTGTCAAATCTCCTGCATCAACTTAGATCGATAAGTTGTCAGAGAATTATATCAATTTTTCACAGTTCTATCTAAACTTATGGTTTTAGTATTTAATGTAACAGTCAAGATGCAACAATATAAATTTTCAATCTACACAAGTAAATATTAAGTGTACTATAAGTTACCTATAGAGAAGTAAAGCTGTTAATTAGACGTTTCATTTGCATACCATAAGTATTAAAAATAGTCATGTGGTCATTAGCTATGTGTCAAAAGTTTACAGCAGGTTTTCTGCAGATGGACAACTAGAAAACAAAAATGACTTTTTTGAAACTTTTTGGCTCTCCAGATTGCTGATTAAAAATTAATGTAGATCAACTCACTAAGTCAGACACTGGGGTTTTGTAAAAGCAGAATGCAACAACAGCAGCTGGTGGAAAATTCCACTACACTTTGATAACTCTTATAAAATCCTTTAATGACCCATCGCTCTGCTGCAATCAGATGTCTCATTTATTTTATTCCTACATTTTCTATCATAAAATATGTTTTGAATTTTATGAAATGTCAGAATTATTATACATTTAGTTGGAAAATATGGAAATTGCACATGAAGAAAGTCAAAGCAAATTTATGTTGAACCACATTAGAATTAAACAGATCCATTATAAGTAGCATAGAAACAATTAGTATTACAAATAATAGTAACTTAAAAGTTAAGATAACAACTACTATTTTAGATATGCAATGGAAAGTGGTTTAAAGCCAATAGTTATCCCATATATACAAAGATATCGCATTTAACTTCCACATTGGTCCGTGCTAAGTTAGTTAGTCTTTGCCAAGGCATCAGAGACCCTACAATTGGACATGATGGGCGCTAAACTGGATAACCCCTGAAAACAGGTGCTGAATTGCAATAGGCACAATCTGACCTGAAAAAGTGTGAGGTATAGTACAAAAGAGGGAGATAGCAAGCTTCAAAGATTTCAGACACTAAGCAGAGATCTTGGTGGAGGAAATTGCAAGTTCTTTAAGTCTTAGTCACTGACAAACCAGCTTGCTACTAGAGGCAGCTATAGTTAGTTAATTAGGTAACAAGATAGAACTGGTTCCCCAGCCAAAATTGGCTGACTCGGCTCACTGGAATTTGAGCTAGTGTATATACAGGAGGTTTTCCAGATGCACAAAGTAGCATAAAGGTGCAATTTTGTCTCAGTACAGCGAGGCTGAGTGCTTAACTCTGGGAATTTGGTAAGGGGTGAGTTTGGTGCAGTCAGGAAGGAGGTGCTGTTCTGTTGCAAAAAGGAACGGTTCAAGAAAGAGAGAGAGAGAGCTGGAGATAGCGAGACTCGAGACGTGAAGCCTGGAGGCATTAGGTGTGCAGGTAGGTGTTTGGTGAGTTTTACATTTTTTTGTTCCCCTGTAAACTGTGGAAATATCAGTACTATCTTAAATTTATAGGGTAAATAGTTCAACTCCAAAACAGAACTACAAATAATTGTTGAGAGATATTCCAAACTTGACAGTGGATTAGTTTAATAAGCACAATAAAGATATCAGGGCAGGTGTTGTGTTGCAGCTGTAACATGAGCACTGGTGAATACCAGTGTGACCCATTACAACCACATCTGCAGTTAAATATCTGTAACTAGAGGAACTCTGGCTTAGAGTTGATAAGCAGCGTCCTTCTTTTGGACACTGTAATGCTTCAAGGAGGAGGAAGGTTACCTGAACACATTGTTCCAGGAGGAAGTCACATCCCTTAGACTAGATACTGTAGGCCTGGTCCATGCTCAACGACAGTGGTGTGTGACTTAAGAGGGGCATATATGGGACCCAGAAGGTTGCAATGGAGAAGCCTCAGCCCTTTCTACCGTCCAACAGGATTGAGGTTCTTGCAGCTTGTGTGGACAAGAGCATGGATTGCAGGCAGGATAAACAAACGGACCACAGCATAGTGGTGCAGGGAGCCATTCAAGTAGGGTGAGTAGAAAGGAATGTCATAATAGGAGAGAGTATAATTTGAGGGATAGATACTCTTCTCTACAGCTGGGAGTATGAATCACAAAGGATGTGTTCCCTGCTTGGTGTCAGGGTCAAGGACACCTCCTCTGGGTTGGAGAGAAATTTGGAGTGGGAAAGGGAGGATCCAGTTGTGGTGGTCCACACAGGTACCCATAACATAGGTTCCGCTGAGGGAATATGTGCAGCTCGGGGTGAAATTTAAGACAAAGGTAATAGTCTCTGAATTAATACTGGAGCCATGTGGGGTTTGGTATAGGGTAAATAAGATCAGAGAGTTGAACGTGTGGATCAATGTGTGGGAGAAATAGGTTTTGATTCATGGGGAGCTTACATCAAAATTAGGGATAGAGGGAGCTGTGCCATTGGGGCAAACATCACCTGAACTGTGCTGGAACTAGTATGCTGTTGAATCCTATAACTAGTACTTCAGGTAGAGCTTTCAATTAAATAATATGGGGGGACGGTTCACCTGAGGGAGATTTGAAAGTTAAAGAGAAAGGACTGGGCAATACTGCAGGGAAACAATGTAGGCAATGATAACCAGTGGGTGACAGGAAGGGACAGAGAGCACAAACAGAAGAGTGTAGCAACTAATAAAGTCTAAGTAGGGAGATAGATAAAAAGATGGAATTAATGTGTGTCATGAATACACACACCATTCATGATCACACAAATATAAATATATGAGCATGATACAATAGCCATTGCTGAAAGGTGACCAAGTTTGGGACCTGAATATTCAAGGATATTTGACATTTGCGAAGTGCTGGAAGAAAGGAAAAATAGCTGGGATAGCTCTGCTAATAAAGAATGAGATCAGTACAGTACAGAAAATTGACCTTGATTCAGAAGGTCAAGATAGAGAATCAGTTTCTGTGGAGATAAGAAACAGCAACGGAATAAAGTTACTGGTAGGAGTTGTTTATGGACACCCGAACAATAGGTACACTGTAGGACAGAGCATAGATATTTTTTAAAGGGGGAGTATGTTAAGAAAGGTACTGTCATAATCCTGGGCAATTTTAATCTTCAAAGATTGAATGAATCTAATCTGCAAAGGTAGCCCTAAGGATGAATTCATAGGGTGATATCTACCACCACTCCGCTGCGTGTTTACTAGCTGAGGTGGCTCGCCATTCGTCACCGGTGGGATCTTCTGGTCCTGCTGGTGTCTACAGTGTTTTGCGTGGTTCAGGAAACCACTGCAAGGGGTCACCTTCGGTGGGATTGGAAGATCGCGCTGGCAGGAAGGGCCATAAAATTCTACACATAGTGTATTTAGGACAGTATCTGAGGATATGTTCTGGTTACACCTAGGGAATAGGCTATTTTAGACCTAGTAAAGAGGTGTAATGAGACAGGATTAATTAATTACCTTTAGTGAAAGATCCTCGAAAAAGAGAGTGGTCATAATATGATAGAATTTCTGATTCAGTTTGAGGGTGAGAAATATGGGTCCAAAACTAGTGTCTTAAGCTTAGATAATGGCATTACAAGGGTACAAAGACAGGGTTGGCTAAATTGGAATGGGAAAATAGTTTTAAAGGTAAGCAGGTAGAAGAGCAGTGACAGACATTTAATGAGATATTTCATAACATTCAACAAGATAAAGCCCATTGATGAAGAAAGACTCTCCGAGAAGGATGTGCAAACCACGGCTAACTAAGGAAGTCAAGGATGATGTCAAATTAAAAGATAAGGCATACAATGTTGCAAAGATTAGTGGTAGGCTGGAAGGTTGGAAATATTTTAGAAGGCAGCAAAGGATGACTTAAAAAAATAAAGTGCGAGAAGTTGGAGTCTGAGAGGAAACGAGCAAGAAATGTAAAAACAGACAGTAAAAGCTCTACAAGTAAGTAAAAAAGAAAAATATCTGAAGCGAGCATTGGCCCTTAAGAGGTGAGACTGGGAATTAATAATAGGAAACTAGGAAATGACAGTGATTTTAAACAAGTAACTGCCTCCACAGTAGAAAAATCATGCCAAGAATAGTAGAAAACCAGGGGCAAAAGGAAGAGAGGAAATTAAAACAGTCATGATTACTAGACGAAAAGGTACTTGGAAAACTAATGGGATAAAGGCTGAAAAGTCTGAACCTGATGGCCTGAATCCTCGGACCTTAAAATAAATGGCCGCAGAAACAGTAGATGCATTGGTTGTAATCTTTCAAATTCCCTTGTTTCTAGAAAGGTCCCAGCAGTTTGGAAACCCCCAAATATAACACCATTATTCAAAAGAGGGAGATAGAGAGTTGAAACCTGTAGATCAGTTAGTTTAACAGCTGTTATTGGGAAAATGCTGGAATCCATTATTAAAAAGGTAGTAGCATGGATAAAGGAGAACCAGTAGATGTTGGGCACGATCTAACGGGAACGTTTCTAAGTGTTATTTATGGGTTTTGCTGGGAGTTCCACCACAGCTCTGTCAGCAAGTTAGGGCACGATCTACCAGAATGGGGACAGAGTCCCAAAGCGTACAAGATTCGGCAGGCGTTTCCTGGCACTCGGACCACTGAGTAACACGCCGTTATCTAACGCCAATCCAGGTAGATGGAGGGCCTCAGCAGGAATGCGCGGTCGACGCTGCACTTAGTCCCGTTTTCTGCAATGAGTCCGGTCACCGGAACTCCTCAGTGCAGCGAGAGTTCTGGGCGCCAGTTTTAAATAGCGTTCTGATCACTCGAGCCCCAACGCGACCTCCGGAACCCCCCCCCCAAGCCCCAAGACACTATAAGGAGGTCCCTGGGTGGGCAGCGCCCCCCCCACCCCTCCCCACCTACACGGGGCACAAACTGGCCCAATCACCACGGCACAAGAAATGTCAGTTTGGCACCTTGTCGGTGAAAGGCTGGCACCCTGGCAGTGCCCCTGCCAGCTGACAATGTCACTTGGATGTACTGAGTGCCAGGGTGCCCAGGTGACACCAGCAATGCCAGGGTACCATCCTGCCCAGAGGGCATGCACCTGGGGGCCTACAATCCCCTGGGAGACCCCCATTAATACCGTTTGTGGAGACCAGTACTGAACGACACTCGCCCGATGTCTCCAAGGCGAGAGAGGTAGATCCCACGCCTTGGTTAGATCTCAGGAAGGCTGTCTCACTCTGATATACAGATTTGTCATGAAAGCGATCCCGCCCACAATGGGCAGGATTTACATCACAGCGTCTCGCAAGATCACATTAGACCTCACAAGGCATGGCGAGCCGGGTAGGTCCGGGTGTGGGACCTCCCTGCATCTGTACCCGAAAAGCAATGGTGCGCAACCCGATAGGTAGATCCTGCTCTTCATCACTTTTTTGGGGCACTTGGGAGTTTCTCCCCGGTTGAGCCCACACTTAGAATTATTTTATTCATTGAGGAGCTGAACTCGCTGATCAGACCAGCTCCTCAGAGATTGGGCCACCATTTTGAAAGGGTGCCTCGATCTCTAAGTTGGCTTGTAATAATAATAATCTTTATTCGTGTCACAAGTAGGATTACATTAACACTGCAATGAAGTTACTGTGAAAATTCCATAGTCGCCACATTCCGGCGCCTGTTCAGGTACATTGAGGAAAAATGCAAAATGTCTAAATCACCTAACAAGCACATCTTTCGGGACTTGTGGGAGGAAACCCATGCAGATAAGGGGAGAACGTGCAGACTCTGCACAGACAGTGACCCAAGCTGGGAATCGAACCCGGGTCCCTGGCGCTGTAACAACTGTGCTACCATGCCGCCCCTGGTCCCCACACCCCCAGCCAATAGCTGTGTCACCCTGTACAAGCATGGGCATTAACCCCCTCCCCCAAAAGCAATGTTGTCACTGAGACCCCCCCCTTCGTGCCTTCCAACCCACCCCCCTTCCCTTTCAGGCCTCCCCTCCTCCAGGACACCCACCCTTCCCCTCCGCCCCAACTTTCCGGAGGCCCCTTCATACCCACATCTGCCCTGCACACCCCCTTACCCTTCATACCGTCCCTCCACCCTCCTTTCATGGCAATGCCCCCCCTCCCCCCCGCTCAGGTCCTGACCCTTGGCAAAGTCTCCTTGGCACCATGGCAGTGTTCCTGCCAGATTGGCAGTGCCACTTGGGCATCTTAGTAGTACCAGGGTGGCAGTTCCAGGATGCTTGACTACCAGGGCAAGAGCAGCGGGCCACCCGGCCATGTCCCTGACCATCCAGGTGCCTCCATTGGCCTGGAAAACTCCCCTGGTGCTGTTCCTCCTCGTCCACATTTGTGTGGACCAGTTCTGAATGGCACCCGGCTGGGGACTCCCTGTGGTGGCCGATAGATCCCAAGTCAGCATATGGGTTTAAAACGCACTTATGCATGCGACGCTTAGTCCTGCCTATTGTGGGTACTGAACGCTGTGCCTCTCGAGATCTGGGTATCTAACTGCTGCATCATGCTCCCATTCTGGCGCAGCATGGCAGTAGATCGCGTCTGTAGTGTATTTGAATTTCAAAAAGGCATTTGATAAAAGTGCCATGTAAAAGATTACTGCACAAGATAAGAGTTTATGGCTTTGGGGTATATATTAGCATGGATATGGGAATAGTTTGGAGATTGTGGTGCTGTTTCCTTGCCTCAAGCTGTGGGTTTCAGTCCCACTTCAGGACTCAATGGGCGAAGACGATGCATTCATAGCTCGAACCAATCAGGTGTCAAGTTGTGAATCCTTCCAACATACGCCAATGGCAGATGGTAAGAGCGGGTGAGATACCCGGTGATGGAAGCCTCTACATCACTATCCATAGGTCCAGCTGCAATATGCATGTATAAGTATATGTTGTCACAATAACTTGGTCTCCTTGGGCAGACCTGTTGGCTCAGGTGGCTGGACGGCTGGTGTGGATCAGGTTGGTACCAACAGCATTGAGTCCGATCCCCTGTTCTAGTTGAGTGGATTCTGGAACTGCCTCTTTGCCCTATCTGTGCGGAGCTGCCTTTGGGCAGAGAACTCAAGTAGAAGAGAATTGGCTAATAGGAAATAGGGAGTCGGGCTAAATGGGTCATTTTCAGGTTTGCAAACTGTAACTAATGGAGTGCCACAGGAACTCAGCACTGGGGCCTCAATTATTCCTGATTTACACTAATGACTTGGATGAAGGGACCAACTGCATTGTAGCCAAATTTGCTGATGATACAAAGATAGGTAGGAGAATGAGTTGTGAAGAGGATGCAAAGAGATTTCAAAGGGGTTAATGCGTAGGCATCAATTTGGCAGGTGGTGTATAATGTGGAAAAATGTGAGGCAGTCCACTTTGGCAGTAAGAATAAAAAAGCAGAATATTATTTAAATAGAGGTAAACTGCAGAATGCTGCAGTACAGAAGGATCTGGGTACTTTTAGATGACTGGTATAGGGATCTTGTACATGAGTCACAAAATGTTAGCATCCCAGTACACTAGTAATAGGAAGGCAAATGGAATGCTTGCCTTTATGCTGGGCAGCACGGTAGCATTGTGGATAGCACAATTGCTTCACAGCTCCAGGGTCCCAGGTTCGATTTCGGCTTTGGGTCACTGTCTGTGCGGAGTCTGCACATCCTCCCCGTGTGTGCGTGGGTTTCCTCCGGGTGCTCCGGTTTCCTTCCACAGTCCAAAGATGTGCAGGTTAGGTGGATTGGCCATGATAAATTTCCCTTAGTGTCCAAAATTGCCCTTAGTGGTGGGTGGGGTTACTGGGTTATGGGGATAGGGTGGAGGTGTTGACCTTGGGTAGGGTGCTCTTTCAAAGAGCCAGTGCAGACTCGATGGGCCGAATGGCCTCCTTCTGCACTGTAAATTCTATGATAATTTATGATTTATTGCAAGCAGGATGGAGTATAAAACCTGGAAGGTCTTGCTCCAGCTGTACAGGGCATTGGTGAGACCGCACTTAAAGCACTGTGTACAGCTTTAATCTCCTACTTCAAAGAAGCTTATCCTTACATTGGAAATAGTTCAGGGATGGTTCACTAAGCTGACAATTGGGATGAAGGGGTTAGCATAAGAGGAAAGCATGAACAGGTTGGGCCTATACTCATTGGAGTTTAAAAGAATGAGAGGTGATCTTATTAAAACATACAAGATTCTGAAAGGCCTTGAAGGATAGATGCTGAGAGGATGTTTTCCCTAATGGGGAAATCTAGAACTAGGAGACACAATATAAAAATAAGGGATCTGCCATTCAAGATAGAGATGAAGAAGAATTTCTCCCTCGAAGGATCATGAATCATTGGAATTCTCTTCTTGGTCATTGAATATATTGAAGGCTGAGTTAGACAGATTTTTAATTGACAAGGGAATTAAGGAACATAGGAACTAAGAACAGGAGTAGGCCATTCAGCCCCTCGAGCCTGCTCCGACATTTAATGAGACCATGGCTGATCTGTGGCGTAACTCCATATACCCGCCTTTGACCCATATCCCTTAGTACTTTGCTTAATAATAAAAATCTATCTCAGATTTAAAATTAACAACTAATCTAGCATCAATTGCCATTTGTGGAAGAGAGTTCCAAATCTATACCCGCTTTGTGAGTAGAAGTACTTCCTAAGATCTGTCCTGAATGGTCTGGCCCTAGTTTTAGACTAGGGATATGGGTCAGGCAGGAAAGTGGATTTAAGGCCACATTCAGATCAGTCACAATCTTATTGAATGGCGGAGCAAGTGTGATGGACCAACTGCTCCTTTTTCTTAGAATCGTATGAGGAGCTGGGGAAGGCGAAATGTCCTATATCTACAGGAACAGACAAGGCTGTCCAGAAAAGCAGCCAAAAGACACTGCCAGCAAATAGCCATAAACGTCAATGTCGGGAGTCAAGCCCTGAGGAGCTGGATTCAATGCCACAACACTTTTGATGACCTCACGAGCAGTCAAGGTCAGTGAACACATCTTCAAATGCCACATTCTACCAACAGCATTACCCTCCCTGGACACTGCTCAAATCACCACACCCATCGCTCATTTATCAACAATCTCTGTCAATCAACCTCATACCTAACATTGAGATACTTCACGTCATCCTTACACACTTAGCACTTCAGAAAGCCTCACACCTACATCTCATAGATTGCATGCCCTGTCAGCTATTCATCCACGATGGCTACCTTAGCCAAACAGACTGCACCACACTCACAATTACCTCTCTTTTGCAAGGCAAGGTAGCACACTAGTGAAGGGCGCAGGAGTTAACCAGAGGAGGATAAGGACATTGGTATCTCTTAACATCCATCGGGAATATGGTGCTAAGTAGTATTGGCACTTTCATTCCTGAGATTGTGCCAATGGCTAGGCTGAAATTGTCAAAGGTGACACTATCCTCAGACCTAATCCTCCTTCTCACATCAGACTGTATCCAAGGCAGGGGGCAAGGCTCGCGAAGGTGCCAGCTCTCCAGAGGTAAGGTTACAGAGGACTCTGGTGAGGAGTCTGATGGGGAAGCCTCCAGAAAAATACAAGGGCGATTCACAGTGAAATGCTCAGTGATGTGGGAAGCCTGACAGAAAGTTTGCTGACAACATCAAGAAGCATGGACGGGTAAGCACCAATTGGCACAGGGCTTTATGCAGAACTTGGAGCCCATCCTTTGCAGCATGCAAGTGTTGGCCAACTCCATTTGCATAATTGTGGACACAACCATGATGCAGTATTGGATGGCTAATGTTGGAGCTTCCATTGCAACATAAGCAGCAGCCACCCAATGTCAGACTATTGCAAAGGAAGTTTAGACTGAGATCATACAAGCTCAGAGTGTTGTCATTATGGTTGTGAATGACAGTCTGTATAGATGATTACAGAGTGTAATGGCAGCCCAGTAATCTGTCCTCCGGCAGATAACTGGGAAAGCAGCAGTGTCTCTGTGGAGCACAAACATGCTGCGCTCTTTCAAGCTAACAGCTTTCATCCATCCACTGCCACTCCACCAGTGCCTTTAGTATTGTTCATCAACCAGTCCAGTCTGCTACCACCCATGTCAAGATGTTGCAGATTACAGCCAAGCCTTTCAGGTCATCTTCCAAGACCATCTGCGGCCTCCTCCATTGAAGGTCAGCAACTATGGTACAGTCACGAGGCAAACACTGGGTAGGAGGACTAGGACAGGGCAAGCCACACAATTGGCAGGCATTATAGGAAAGTACAAGTCTGATTAATTGACTTTTGTTTTGCATGTTTATCTTTATTCACTTTTATTTATGCACTATTAACCAGTGAATAGTGTGATGCTCAGTGACAGGGGGAAGCAAGTTATGGGGTAACTGGTGAAAGGTCAGTTTGGGTTACATTTACTGATACTGCAGTCAATGCAGTTAATGCACCATGCCTGCAGTACTACCAAAGCTTCATGCTCACACTACCTGCTTCCGTTTGACAAGGGAGAAGGAATGCTGGCTCTCTTTGAATAGAGGATGTCATTGGCCACTCCTAAGCAACAATCGATAGTAAACTGCAAGATCTTTCAAATATCTCCAGCTCCAGCCTGGCAGGAACCAGCCACATAAAGATTTCTGCTGCAGTTGCCTTCACAGTCACTGGCAATGCCATCCTTGCCCTGTTCTGAAGTTGCAGTTGTGGCACAGTGCGTGGCAGATTTCAGAGAGGCATTGACATCTCACGCATTGTTCCTCACTGAGTTATGGAAATTGCTCCTTCAATAACTGTCTGAGAGCCTTATAGCCCACCTCCTTGTCCAACAGTTTGTCCTGCTCTGTCCTGTTCAATATCCAAATCAGGCTGTATTCAAAGGTGAATATCTGGTAGTGAAACTATTGTCTGCATTTTGTGTTTGGGGGGTAGATGCACACTAATCGCCATCACCAGCCGTCCAGATAAAAGTCAGCCAGCAGTCCAGATGTCGGAAGAAAACCTGCCCCGCTGCCATAACACTCCGGGGGTGATCTAAACCAGCTGTGAGTGGGACCTCAGCCACTCAATGGGAGGAAGCCCCACTCTAGAGATCTGCTGGCCAATCTGATTTGCTGCCAGCTCTAGTAGTCCTGGCAGCATCAGAACCTAGTAGTGGGTGCGGCCAGCATTGCAGGAAGGAACATGAAGGAGAGTGATGGCTGATGTAGAAAAGCATATCCTGGGCATTTAGCTAGGGAGGGATCAGGGAGACAGGAGGTCAGTTGGCGGAGAAGGAAGGCGTCAGGCTAACATCTTGCAGGTTGCCCCTGATGCACACGGGCACCCCTGAATGAGGTGCACCTCCTTCCTTCCTGCCGTTTTTTATCTAGACCACATAAAACAGACAGTCCACCTGCCTGCCCACGCCAACCATATTATGGCGCACGCAGTGGGTTTTATCCTGGTCAATCGGCTTGTTAATAAGCCGTATTCATTTTAATATGACAGGTGAGCTAGTGATTCCAGCACTGGCTACACCTAGCATATCATGGAGGTCAGCTCTGAGGTGAGCAGGAAGGTGGTGGGCTAGTCACCCAACATATTTTATGTGCCCCCCGCTGTCAAAATCATGCTCAGCAGAGGGTCATAAAATCCAGCCCCCTGTCTGGGAACAACTGATTTGGGCAGCAGCCTTTAAATTCATAAGAACATGGGACTTAGGGGCAAGGTTAGGCCACTTGACCCGTCAAAGCTTTTCTGAACTGCTTCTAATGCAGTTCTAACCTTTTTCAAATCAGGAGACCAAAACTCTAATGTGGTCTCACCAAGGCCCTGTACAGCTGATTTTGTATTTGATTCCTCTTGCAATTAACATCAACATTCCATTTGCCTTCCTGATTACTTGCTGTACCACATACTAAATTTTTGTGATTCGTGTACCAGGACACCCAGATCCCTCTGTACCACAGTGTTCTGCAAATTTTCTCCATTTAAATAGTATACTGTTTTCTGTTCTTCCTGCCAAAGTGGACAAGTTTATACTTAGTCACATTAAATTCCATCTGCCACATTTTTGCCCACTCACTCAACCTATCTATATCCCTTTGTAGACTCTTGACCTCCTCTTGGCAACTTACTTTCCTACTGATCTTGGTGCAATCATCAAATTTTTCACAGTAACTTCATTTGAAGCCTACTTGTGACAATAAGCGATTTTCATTTTCATTTAGCGACCATACATTCAGTCTCCTCATTCAAGTCATCGATATAGATTGTAAATAGCTGAGGCTCCACCACTGATCCACACATTACAGCTTGCCAATCCAAAATGATGCATTTATCTTTACTTTGTGCTTCTTTTCGATTTATTTGTTCAAGAGATGTGGGCTGGAATTCTCCGGCCATTCACTGATGACAGGATTCTTTGGTCCCGCCAGCAGCACATTCCCGCCCGTGGATTTCCCAGAAGAGCGATGTGGCTTCGATTGGAAATCCCACTAACAATGACGGGAGCGGAGAATCCCAACTCCAGAGAACACTCGCTGCCTCCCACTGCTGAGAAACTGGAGTTTCAGCAGGGTGGCTGGAGAATCCTGCCCATGGGCTTCGCTGGCTAGGCCAGCATTTGTTGCCCATCCCTAATTGAACTTGAAAAGATGGTGGTGAACTGCCCTCTTGAGCAACTGCAGTCCATATAGTGTAGGTACGCCCACACTGTGCTTTGAGGGAGGGAGCTCCAGGATTTTGACCCAGTGGCAGCGAGGGAATGGTGATATATTTCCTAGTCTGGATGTTGAGTGGCTGAGGGAGAACCTCCAGGTGATGATATTCCCATGTATCTGCTTCCCTTGTCCTTCTGAATGGTAGTTGTCATGGGTTTGGAGGTGCTGTCTAAAGAGCCTTGGTGAGTTCCTGCAGGGTATCTTGTAGATGGTACACACCGCTGCTACTGTATGTCGGTGGTGGAGGGAGTGAGTGCTCGTAGATGGGGTGCCAATTAAGCAGGTTGCTTTTCTTAGATGGTGTCAAACTTCTTGAGTGATGTTGGAGCTGCACTCATCCTGACTTGTGACATATAGATTGTGGACAGGCTTTGGGGAGTCAGGAGGTATGTTACTCGCTGCAGGCTTCCTCGGCCCTGACCTGCTCGTGTAACCACAATATTTATATGGCTAGTCCAGTGAAGTTCCTGGTCTGCTGGGTCTGTCCTGCCGGTGGGATAGGACATACTTAGGGATGGTGATGGTGGTGTTTGGGACATTATCTATAAGTTATGATTCCATGAGTATGACTATGCCAGTCTGTGAGACAACGGTTCCAATCTTGGCACAAGATGTTAGGAAGGAGAACGTCGTAGGGTCGACAGGGCTGAGTGTGCCATTGTTCTTTCTGGTGTCAAAGTCGATGCTGGGTGGTCTGTCCGGTTTCATTCCTTTGAGATTTTTTAGCAGTTTGATACAACTTGCTTGGCCATCTCAGAGGGCAGTTAAGGATCACATATTGGCCAAACCAGGCAAGGACTGCAAGGTTCCTTCCCTAAAGGGCAATGGTGAACCAGATATTTTTTTACTACAATCAACAATGGTCATTGTTTTTCCAAATTGCTTGTAATTCCAAATTTTTTTTGAATTCAAATTCCTCCACCTGCCAAGGTAGGATTCAAATTTGAGTAGCCAGAGCCTGGGTTTCTGGATTACTAGTCCAGTGACAGAATACATCAGCCCTCCCAGTCCACGAAGCAAACACCTCCCCAGTTCAATATGCCACCTCTATTCAAGCTATTAGACCGTTCCAAGTGAAACAACTACAGAAAGCATCAAACATTTGCAGAACCACAGCAACAGCTAGAAGAAACCAAGCAGTAATGGACCTGTGTGTAGTTGATGATCCGCATAAATAGTTCTATTTTGGTGCATCCATCCTGTTATTGAAAGTGTACAGTTCAGAGGAATCATGGTTGAAGCCTTGCGCTCCAAAATGGCGCTGCTGGTATCAAATGGGCACTGCTACAGTGCCCCAACTATCTAGTCTTTGACCCTCCATTCACCACAACATTTTCACAGCAACTCATTTACTGAATCGCATCCTCACTTCCACTGCTGATGTCCTAGTCCCCAATAAAATTATTACTCTTTATCCCACCTCGGCTGTTCTCTGCTTAATTCCAGGGGAGGCAGAATTGAAAGGAGATTTGATGAAAAACTGGTTTAGCTATCCACTGCCAGACCTGGCCGTACCATCGTAAAACATTATCAGATCCTGCTCTCATCTGCTAAAATTGTTCACTATTCCAAGATTATCCTGGAATGCAATAATAAACCCCTGGCTTCCTTTCTCTATTGCTAACTGTCTTGTTAAATCCTTCTCCACTGTATCCTCCACCCTCATTTCCAACATTAAGGAACTCGTGGACTTATTTTTCACCAAGGTCGAGACAATTCAATCAGCTGCCTCTGCCTCATCCCTTACACCCAATAATGCACCTGGTCAAAATACCTTTCATGCTGCATTAGCCCTGAACTCACATTTTTCCCTTCTATCTCCCAATATGCCCGCTCCAAGCTCATTTTGACTATTAGACCCACCTCCTGTTCTCTCACTTCTATTTGCCACTAAACTGCTGATTATCCAACTTCCCCCACCCTGGCCCCCATGTTAGCAGATATTGTAAATGGTCCTCGCTCTTCAGCTGTCATTTTTCTCTACTTTAAATTTGCCAACAACGCCCTCTGATCCAAAAAACAACCTTTGACCCTTGCAACTGTCCAAACAAGCTGCCATCCATTTCCAACCTTCCTTTCTTTTCCAAACTCCTACAACATGTTGTCACCTTCTAAATCGATTCCCATCTTTCCCAGAACTCCATGTTTGGATCCCCCTAATCAGATTTCCACCCATGCCACAGTACCAAAACACCTCTTAGCAAAGACACAAATGACATACTATGTGACTTTGATAAAGGCAAGTTTTACTTCCGAGTCTTTCTTGACTTGCCTGCAGTCTTTGACATGGTTGACCACATCACCCTCCCCCAGTGGCCTGCCAGTGTCGCCCAGCACGGTGGGACTGCTGTCACCTGGTTCTATTCTTATCTAACAGGGGGTGGTTTAGCTCAGTTGGCTGGACAGCTGGTTCATGATGCAGAGTACGGGTTCAATTCCCTTACCGGCTGAGGTTATTCAAGGAGGCCCCGCCTTCTCAACCTGCCCCTCGCCTGAGGTGTGGTGATCCTCAAGCTAAATCACCACCTCAAAGGGGAATGCAGCCTATGGTCATCTGGGACTATGGTGACTACTTTACTCTTATCTAATAGTAACCAGAGCATCAGTTACAATGACTTTTCATCCCACTCCCACACCATTAGTTCTAGTGGCCCCCACAGATCTTTCCTTGACTCCCTCCTATTTCCCATCTGCATGCTGCCCCTTGGTCACATCATCCAAAGGTACAGCATTAGTTTTCACATGTGTGCTAACGATACCCACCTCTACCCCACCATCACCAGCTCTCTCAACTCCTTCACTGCTGCTAAATTATCAGACTGCTTATCCAACACCCAATACTAGATCAGCCAAAATTTACTCCAGTTAAATATTAGGTGGACCGAAACAATTATTTTTAGTTCCCACTTCAAACTTGGACCCCTAGTTCCTGACTCCATCCCTGACAACAATCTGAGATTAAGCCAATCGGTTTACAAACTTGATGTGATATTTGACCCCAAAACTAGCTTTGACCTAATATTCATGCCATCACTCAGGCAGTCTTTTTTTCATCTCTGTAACACTGCCCGACTTCACCCTGATCTCAGCCTCACTGCTGTTAGAACCCTTATCCAGGGTGGCACGGTGGTCCAGTGGTTAGCACTGCTGCCTCATGGCACTGAGGACCCAGGTTTGATCCTGGTCCCGGGTCAGTGTCCGTGTGGAGTTTACACATTCTCCCCATATCTGGGTCTCATCCCCACAACCCAAAAGATGTCCAGGTAGGTGGATTGGCAATGCTAAATTGCCCCTTCATTTGAAAGAAAAATAATTGGATACTCTAAATTTATTTTTAAAAAGAACCCTCATCTAAATAAGGAGATGAAAGCTGTATGCGGTACTCTTATGTGTGGAGCAAACAGTGTCCTGTAGCATGATTTCCCTACTTTTATATTCCATCCATCTTGCAATAGAAGTCATCATTCTATTATCCTTCCTAATTACTTGCTACACCTGCCCGCTAACCTTTTCTGATTCATGTACAAGAATGCCTAGATCCCTCTGTCAGCAATCCGCTGTCTGGTCTCTATTTAAATAATATTCTGTTTTTCTATTTGTCTTGGCAAAGTGGATATTCTCTCATTTTTCCACCATCACTCAATTCTTTTTCCACTCATTTAACCTGTCCATATTCTTTTGCAGAGTCTTTGCGTCCTCTTCAATTTGCTTCTCTACGTATCTATGTATCTTTCGCACAGTTGGCTACAGCACTCACTCCCTTCAAGCTGGTCATTAGTATAGACTGATCATCCAAAGTTCTGTTACCTGTGCATTAACTCGCACTGTCCTGTTCCCTTATCACCCCTGAGCTCGCTAACCTACAACAGCTCCCAGTCAACAACATCTTGATTTTAAAATTTTCATCCTTGTTTTCAGTGGCCTCACCTACTCGCATCTCTGTAATCTACTGCAACTCCTACACAACCCATTTGAGATATTGACACTCATTTAACTCTCTTGAGTATTCCCAGTTTTCAATTGCTCTACCATTGGTGGCCATGCCTTCAAAGCTCTGGAATACTTTCCCTACACCACTCTACTTTGTTTTTGTCCTTTCAGAAACTCCGTAAAAAGTTTTTGACCAAGCTCTTGGTCCACTGGATGAGATTCTCTGGCCGTTCACTGGTGGTGGGATTTTCTGATCCCACCGGTAGCGCATCCCCGCCTGCGGGTTTCCCAGCAAATGGGGCGATTTCAATGGGTAGCAGCGGTAGCATGAGAGACTCGCAATGCAAAATCCAGCCCATTTATCTCCTTATGGGGCTCAATGTCATATTTGGTTTTCTTTGTTGTTTGTTGTTGCATGCTGATTAGCTTCATAATCTTCCTGTCCTGCATAGTGTCATTCGCTGCATCAATATGGCATCTGGCACACTTCACTCCAGAAGTGTGCTGTGGACACTATTTTGGAGCTGTAAGAGCACTCACAGTCCCCAGAAAAATGCATTCTAGCAAGCCCAATTCCTCGCACAGCATCTCTGAAGTGGGAGGTAACGTTCTCATTTCTAATTGCTATCTAGCAAACCTTTCCAGAAAATGTGGATGTTGATTGAGGACAGGATCAGGTTCAACCTATGAAACTCTCCACGGTCAAATATCTTGGCAGCCATCACTGCTCCCATCGATAAATGAGACACACCAACTTCAGTGAGCAGTCAAGCCCCATCGACCTACATTGAGCAGGAATCTCTGCATTCGGAGGAAGAGGCAAAACATTGTCAAGAAAGCAAAGGGGTTATTTGAGATTTCGCGAGAAAGGTTTTGTTTCGATTAGCAAGTTGTACAATTGGCAACTGTTAGAATTTTAACATAAATTTACTTCCCAGGTTATGAAATAGTATCTTAACAAAAGTTGCTTTCTAAGAAAAGAATTATTGTTGATTTTAAAAAAAATTAGACTGCAATTGTTATTTAAAGTACTTGATTCTATGGTTTCATCCATTGTCCTTTCCCAGTATGATCTGTAGGGTATTTGATCATAATTGAGCCTTACAGCTGAAGCCGAATAGCAGCCCTGAGCTAGAAACGGGTTGAGAAAAAATATCACTCAGGCATTCTACTGCTGATTGTTTTCCAGTGCAGCGTGCTGAATAAAGTATGTGTGGGTAGACCAGTATCTGCCTTGGCCAGAGTTGTCTTTCATGATTGAGTAAACTGCTAGCATTAACTCTCACACATGGAGACTAGACTCTTTCATGAGCTATCAGAGGGCTGCCAATACCTGTGGAACTGGGCACCAGCAAGAATCAGCATCTTCACAAGATGAGGGGAGAAAACTGGAAAACAAAACAAATGACATCCTTTGGTTTTACAGTTTTGGGGCACAATTATGTTCTCATTAAGATGAGAGATGAAAGTATCGGAGAATGAAACAGTTTTCATTCAATTGAAACCATTTATTATTAAACATCCTTAGGTCAGGCAAAGTACAGGCTCTCTCGAATCTGTATTTTAACCTCTGAAGAATACCTCCTACTGCACCATTATGAACCAACAACAATCATCCCCAATGGGTGAAATTGTCAACTTAGTGCTAATTTGTTGACACATACAAAATGAACAAAATGTATCTCCCAAACAGATTTCCTCTATGACAATCACCACCAACAGTCAGACGGAACAATCATCCCATTAGTCTAGTCTGGATTCAAGCCGAGGGTTTAAACCATTGCTCCGCCCAGTCAACTGATACTCCTTCTTGTGAAGGTTTGCTTAATTACCTTTGGGGATCAGGGAGTATTTTGCAGATTTTTTACCCCCTGGAGATTAAAATGCTTGCGTGCATAATAGACGTTGTACTTGGTTTTGTGAAAGATGCGGGACTGATGGGCTGAAGGGTTTTTTCTCATTTCATATTTTCTTACATTCTGATATGACTAAATCATAACTTGTACAGCCAAGGTAACATTTTCCCACCAATTTTACAGAATTGATACTGAAGAAATTCTTTTAAATGTTTTATGTGTTGCCATCAATTGTATTTTAAGAGGAGTTAGACTTTTTGATCTTACGTTCATTCAAAAGTTTTATTTAATTGAAAGGGCTGGGGAATAATTGGGACAGGCACAATAGGCCAAATGCCATCCCTTTGTGCTGTAAGTTTCTGATACCTATCGAATATTGCCGAATATAATACGCAATCTCATTATTAAAAAAAAATTACAAACAATAATTAGAAGCTATATTTAAAAAAATACGTGACAATGCGACTTTTGCACCTAATGTTATGGCCTATCTCATATAATATAGATTATTTAAATAACTGTAAAATAAATAAAAGGCACTCAGAGGGAGCTTTTTAAGGATTTTCTAGAGAGGTAAGAAAAATGAGTAAAATCAGCTTGTGTACATTCAGGTTTATTGTTATGAAGAGTATGCCTTTCCCATGAGTAAAACCCCCCATTAATTGCTTGTGTAACAGAGGAAACTGTGTAGGTCGTACTTTAATACTGGAGCATTTATCCTGACACTCAGAGACACAGCTGCGGGTCAGGATTCTAACCAATCCTAAGAGAACAAGAGGAACTAAGATAATGAAAATTTCTTCATGTATAAAATCCCTAATCAAAAAGCTGGTGGTGTCATCTTGTAGTGCAGAGACTGCAACTTAAAATTAATATACAACAGATCCTTTGGCAAAATGAACAGGCCCCTGTTGTCTGTATGTTTCCCAGTTACAGCAGCCACACTGAGCCTGAAACAACATAAAGGCTGGTACCTCTATTGTTTACCTTGAAACTGAATGCAATTCATTGGGACTGTCTGACTGCCAATTCCACTCACTTGACAAATCATTGTAAAAAGGTGTACCAAACTCATTTGGAATCCTACGCCTATGTAACTGACTTTATTTAATTTAGTAATTTTTCCTCCACCTATACATATATGTCTAAATTTGGCAACTTCACAGGAATGATTACAAGATTTTCTACCACAGAGAATATGATGACCCACTTGTAGATATTTGTCACCACTGGGAATGTGCTGAGGGATGTGCACAGCCACTTACCAACTTTCCTTAACCATACGCAAATTGGTTTCGAATAGCTATCTAAATATTTGCAAATGTATTTAGCGTCCATAAGATTTTCCACTGATCCCAAAGTGTTTGCCTTTTGTTGTAAATTGCAATTTTACAACTTCATGCTTGTGATCTATCTCGGCAAAGCTCCACTGGCACTCAGTATTGGCCCCCACAGACAAAATATCTGATACTCCATGAGCCACCAGAGAACTCTCAATTTGTTGTTAGACGGGCTGCTACTTTGCCATCCTCAATCTGCATGGAGGAAGATTAAACATTCAATTTGTTACTTGATAGGCCACAAGGTTCACCACTTACCATACAAATGGAAAACATTACTGTCATTCCTCAACTTGCCTGCCTGAGTATTTTATTATTTGTAATATTTACTTCAGGGAAATTATGATTCATGTCATATTTATCTTCATGAAAAATGTGCATCTAAATGGAAATCACCTTTTGAATGCATGAGGATATACTGCAATACTAATATGCTTCATGAACTATAAAATTTAGTCACAGTGTATGGATATATTATACCATGACTTTAATACTCTCACATCAAGCAAATTTTCACTGTATTAAGCTGATACCTTGAGACCTGATTTCAGTTTGATAATCATCACACTTACATGATGGTACAAGTCACTGCTTGTAGATTTATGTCCCCCCTCAGCTCTTTTGCATTAATCTGGCTCTGAATAAGCTATTTGCACTTCCTCACTGCATGCAGGAAATTGAAATAAGGTGCAAATTTGTAGGTCTTAAATTTGAACAAGTACGGACAGATATTTTTCACCTGATACCACTCATTTGTTTCAAATAAATACAAGACAAAATTTTATTCAGCTGTAAGTGTCCTCAGGCAGTTTCACCAGTTACCTACTGTTAT